>NC_064838.1:21490303-21793333 GCF_024166365.1 Elephas maximus indicus
ATAATGTTCAAAACACTTGATAATTACGGTCAGTAATTTTTGCTTTTCATTTTGCACTTGGAAATGAAAGTTTAATATTTGAATTCAATGAAGTATTTAAATAATTCCGTAATCTCTACTTTGTAGGCAAAGTTGACGATAGCATTGTTCAATTGACCAAAAGGCAGAGCCACCATAGAATGTTTTGGAATGTTCATTCAGCCAAGGTATTAAATGACGTATCTGGCTCATGAGTGCTTTCAGATTATCAGGGTGCATGGTATGATTGCGTTGCTTGTACAAAGTTTGGGGACCACCTGCATATAGTAACACCCTGTATTAATACAATAATTTTACTTTCTTGAAGCAATTTAGATAGACTGATGAAATTACTATATCTCGTTCAGAATATACATTTGAAAGGACATACACCTATCAAAGGATAAAATGAGATGAGGATTGTGGCTTCCATAACTGTGCTATCAGAAGCTGAGGCTTGGAGTTCTTTTTTGAATGTGTAAAGAATTACTTTTCTTTAAAGGCAATGTTTGCCCAACTCAGGAAACAGGAGCTTCATTTCCAACTTTCTCTTTTTTTTTGTATAAAACTACTTAGTAATCTGGTGACAATTCTTGCACTTAAACACACTTAGAAGATAATTCTTACTCTTTTTAATTTCACAGAAACAATACCACCACCAAAGAAATAGGCTAAACACAATAGAAAAAGCATTTGAAGAAGTGCTGCATAATGGTTAAGAATGGGGGCTCTGAAGTTGGACAGACCACAGTGGGCACCCTGGCTCTGCCACTAACTACCTAGGAGACCTCGGACAAGCCACAACTCTGTGCCTTAGTTTCTGTATTTGTAAAATGGGGGACAGCAGTATTTGCTCATAGTGATTGGGGGAATTAAATGATAGAACATACATAAATTTTTTGGAATAGGACCCGGCTCAGAAAATATGTTAATATTTTATTTAATTCATACATATTTGTAGTTTATTATTATTTTTGTCTTATCAGTCATTATTCTTTTACTCATCTACCAAGAATCTTTTATTATTTTTTATATATCCTGACTACTTTGAAAAACATTTAAGTTCAAAATAAAACAACAGATACAATAAGACCCGAACCAATTAATAGAAAAGACAAAAACTTGAAGGAGAAATGAACTCTAAGGAGAATTCCTGACTGAAGAAAGCCACAGCCAATGAACACAAAACTTAGTTTTGAGAGTCCTAGCAGCTAGGTCAAAGAGGAAAACATAACAGATTAAACACTGCCAGCTAGAAGAAAACATTCCAGTTTGTTTCACATAGAACTGTATAACAAACTACCCAAAAACTTGTGGCTTCAACAACGATTTATAATATTTCAGGATTCTATGAGTTGATTGGAATGGTCCTTCTCCTTATCTTGCTTGGGGTCACACATGTGACTGACTATACATAGCAGGTAGAGCACTGGAGGCTGGGCTCAGCAGAAGCTGTCCATTGGGGTACCTTTATTTATCTGCATGTGGCCAACTTAAGCGTCCTCACATCATGGCAGTCTCAAACCAGCACTTCAACAAGGAGAATTCCAAGAGGACAATTCCCAATAAGCAAATGCTTGTCAAGTTTCTGCTCATGTCACACTTGTTAATGTCCTATTGATGAAATCAAGTCATATGATGAAGTCCAGAACAACACAAGGCTGAAATACCAGGCGGTATGGTTTGTGGGGTTCACAGTCTACCACAATTTCTCAGGACAAGCCAAGCTAGAAATCTGGGACTCACTGTCACTATAACCACTTTTTTTTTTTAACAGCTGTCTTCATGCTTCATACCTTTTTTTACTATTAAACTCTGTTTCCATGTGTTTTATCCAGTAGGGTCACCAGGATTGGTGTTACCCCACCCCATGGACTTCCTCCCATGCCAGACGATACAGAATCCTTAGTTGATGTTTTTTGTACTAATATTACTCGTAAATCGTAATTCTCATATATCACTCCTTTTCCTTTAATTACTACTTCATTCTCATAAAAGTTATTGATATAGGTTCACAAATAATAATTGCCATAATATTGTAGCTAAAACACCAGAAATTTTGACAAAGTCATTGACTATAAAAACACCTGCAGCAATGAAAACAACAGCACTTCCTTGTGGCACGTGCAGATGAAATCAAGTGATTCAAAGCATCCCTGTAATTGGCTAATAATGACAGCTCTGACTGGAGCATGTTAGAAGGCTCAAAAGGTAAATTAGCACAGAGTTTTAGCCTTGTAAGTATGTTGATACGTGTAAACTGGGCTGACGAAAAATGTTTTTGTTGTTATAACTAACCACAGGGATATTTTTATAGACAGTCATTTTGCTGTCACCCCCTCTGACAGCATCACCTGGTACAGTCTGCACCCCCTGCACTCCCTAGTGATGCCACTGTTTTATCTCTTTATTATTATTTTTTTCTATAGCCAGACCACCAATCCGGGCTTTATCTGCTCTATCAGCTGGGATTAGAAAGACTCTGTTGCCTCTGGCAGTCCTGGAATCATTTTCTTTGCCTTTTTTGTTTGTGATTTTCCAGGCCTTCTTCGTCACAACAGAAGTTTTAGCAATAACGCTGCACATGCTGTCTATGGATGCGAACTCAGTGGCAGACTTCCCATAAGCTGAGATGAATCATAGACGAAAGATCTGTGGTAGTAGGAGGTGTGAATTACACCAGCTGGAGAACTTCCAAAATGCAGACTCCTGGGCCTGTCATAACTTTGATCTACAGAGAGCTGAGAGCATTTGGGGTATTTCATAAGCAAAAATAAAGACTTCACTCTGAGTTATACTCTCCTGCCCTTCTTACACCCTCTGACACTTATTCTTCTTTAAGCATTTGAATGGTATAACCTTGACTTGTTTTATCTCAGAGTATATGAGTACACCCACCACTGGTCTGTCATTTTGTTGTACTGTGGTGGCTTGCATGTTGCTGCGATGCTGGAAGCTATGCCACCGGTATTTCAAATACCAGCAGGTTCACCCATGATGGACAGGTTCCAGCAAAGCTTCCAGACTAAGAAAGATGAGGAAGAATGGCCTGGAAATCTACTTTTGAAAATTAGCCAATGAAAATCATCTGGATTACAACAGAATATTGTCCAATACAGTGCTGGAAGATGAACCCCTAGGTTGGAAGACACTCAAAATATACAGTGGCTGTAACGGTGGACTCAAACGTACCAACAATTGTGAGGATGGTGCAGGACTGGGCAATATTTTGTTCTGTTGTACATCAGGTTGCCATGACTCAGAGCCAACACAACAATTAACAAAACATGTCATGAAGATGAGTAAGAGAGTGGGCACTGCAATCAGACAGGCTTGGGCTCAATTCTCCTCTCCATCTCTCTTGAAAACTGTGTGACCTTGGATAAATCACTTCTCTGAGACTCTGTTTCTTTATAGGTTAAATAGAAATAATATTTTCTACCTCATATTATCTTTGTAAAGACTAAATGAGATAATATATGTAAAGTGAAGGGCCTGAAACATTGTGAGAATTTTCTTATTATTTTCTGGGGTACTTCAGAATAAAGCCAATGTATAGGAAAACAGAGCTGACAGATAGGGGAGCCACTCAATTGCTGATGACATTGCTTGAGTCCTTATAACCAGCCGTGCCTGAAGCCAGTTCTCTCTGCTGGATTTTTTTATTACTAGAGTCGACTGATTTTCTTACTGTTTAAGCCAGCTGGCATTAGGTGTCTGTCACTTGTAACAGCAAGGACCTGAATAACGTAGGGCCCAAACCCGCTGTGCATAAGATACATCTGATAAATGTGCTTAAAGTTCAGATTCTTGATCCTGCCACTGAACATTCTGATTTTGTCAGCTTGGGGTGGGGCCTAGGAACACATATTCTATAGAACACTCTGGATGACTCAGAAGTCATCTATACATCGGCTTTTTGAAGCTACTGCTTAAATGTTGGCTTTCTTGTTTGGCCATCCCTACAAGACCTTGTAAGGAGTCGTGCACATTAAGAAAGGTTGGCAGTTTAAATCCATGCAGTGGTGTCACAGAAGAAGCCCTGGTGATCCGTTTCCAGAAGATTACAACCACTGAAAACCCTAAGGAGCAGTTCTACTTTGAAACCCATGGGGCCGGCATCAGTAGAAATTGACTTGACGGTGATGGATTTGGCAGAGCCTTGTAAGGTGTCATGCATATAGGAAGTTTATTAAATGTTTGTTGAACTGAATGCACATTTCAAGAACATGAACAACTGGACAGGACAAACTGTCTTAATAGAATGATTAAATGAAGTTGACAGGACAGTTGAAAAGAATCAGATTACCTTCAAAAATTTCCAAGCATCTTGGGGAAGCTACCTTGCTTGAATTACTTTAACGCTAACCTAAAACACTACGTAGTTTTCTCTTTCTACCCTTAAGTTTTGGGCTGTGACCAGTTCATCATGTGGCCTTGGACCTGCTTCCTGATATATTTAACAGTGCATTTGGGGTTTTTTGTTTCAAATTAAGACCTTTTTCCATGTTAGGGATGCCCCTTCTGATCAATTTTATTTTAGTTGAATGATTGTCTAATAGAAGTTCCAGTCTCACTCCAGCCACATCAAGGTTCTCCCAGAGAATAATTTCATACATTTAGCATGCTGATAAATGGGGAGGGAACCCTCCTTTATTAAAAACAGGCAATAAGAGGTGCTACTGATGAAAGCATTAACAGCACAGGCTATCAAAAAAAAAAAAAAAAAGTGGGATGGAAATCAGAGCCCACTTGGAATGGAACTTTCCCTTCATTTACTGAATGCACACTTTAGAGATTTCATGCTCTTGGTCACGCAAATATCAAAATGGTTCCTTGGGAAAGATGCTATCTCGAGGCCTGTCTGGATGGATTTTTAAGAGTTATAGACTAGAGCTGATGAAGTGACCAAAGAAAAAATGTATTCTAAAGACATTCAATGGGAACTACCAATCACCTGCCCTGAGGAGGATCAATTTGGATGTGAGTTCTGCAAGTTATTTTGAAAGCAGCATTGCATTAACGGTTTGTATTTTTTTTTTTATTATAAAGCTGAAGGAGTCCAAAAGTAACTAAATTAGAACAATCAGAATTAAACTGTTGTTGTGTGCTGTTGAGTCAACTCTAACTCATAGCAACCCTATAGGACACAGTAGAACTTCCCCATAGGGTTTCCAAGGCTGTAATCTTTACAGAAGCAGACTACCACATCTTTCTGTCATAGAGTGGCTGGTGGAACCCTTCTGTTAGCAGCTTAACCACTATGTGACCAGGACTCCTTAGAGTTAAATTAGAACCTAGAAATTTACAATGCATGTACTCACGTGCTTGGTTTCCATCTGATTAGAAGTACCATATATATACAGATGAGAAGCATCATCTCATTTGAAACACCATGACACAATCTCAATGACATTCAGTAGGGATCACAGGCAACTACTCCATCAGTGCCATGTATTCCCCTAGGAGAAGGAGAGGTGTGGAGGATTTCCACTAGAGAGAGAGAGAGAGAGAATTTACACACCTTTGAGACTGAAGAAAACTTTTGCATGATAGAGCCCCATGGATTCTTTGATTTCATGGACGTATAGGGAGAATCATTGTTTGAGATTTAGGGCATTATTGGAAACGTTGAAACATGTAAGATTTTATTATTTCATTGGACAGAGTACCCAAGAAAAATTAAGAACCATCAATTTTCTTTCATTTACCCATTTTACAGATGAGAGTATTAAGGACCAGGCTGGCATATCCAATGCCACATGGCAGGTAACTGGGAGAACTGGCTCTAAATCCTCGGGCTCTGGCTGACAGTTGGAGCCCCTTTGTTAACTTGAAGCAGAGGAATCAATGCTTACAAACTAAAAACCCTATACTAAATTTTTCCCACAGTTCTGCTTTGATTGACCCGCACAGTGTTTTATCCATTAGAAAAAGTCACACAGATATCCAAATTATTCAGAAAAATTAGAAGATTTGGCCACATTCTTGTCATGTGCTCGTCAGTTTGATTTGGTTCCTTCTGTCTTGTGCTTGGTTGCTTCATTTATTTACCCTGCTTTGCCTGGCCCCTATAATAACTATTTGCCATTGTGAGTGCAGAGAACATGGTCACCTGCTGGGCCCCAAGGGAGGTTTATGAACCTCCTTCAACCTGGTTCTCTATCAGACACATAGACCAATGGAACAGAATTGAGAACCCAGATGTAATTCATCCACTTACGGTCACCTGATCTTTGACAAAGGCCCAAAGGTTATCAAACGGGGAAAAGACAGTCTTTTTAACAAATGGTGCTGGCAAACCTGGATGTTCATTCTGCAAAAAAAATGAAATAGGACCTACCTCAGAACACACACAAAAACTAACTCGAAATGGATCAAAGACCTAAATAGAAAACTATATGAAGATCACAGAAGAAAAAAAAATAGGGTCAATACTAGAGGACCTAATACATGGCATTAACAGGATACAAACCATAACTAACAATACACAAGCACCGGAAGATAAGCTAGATAACTGGGATCTTTTAAAAATTAAACACACTCATCAAAATGCTTCACCAAAAGCGCAAAAAGAGAACCTACAGACTGGAACAAAATATTTGGCTATGACAAATCTGACAAAGGCTTAATTTCTAAAATCTGCAGGAAAATCCAATACCTCTATAACAAAAAGACAAATAATCAACTTAAAAAATGGGCAAAGGATATGAACAGACACTTCACCAAAGAAGACATTCAAACAGCTAACAGATACATGAGGAAATGCTCAGGATCATTAGCTATTAGAGAAATGCAAATCAAAACCACAAGGAGATATCATCTCACCCCAACATTACTGGGACAAAGCAAAAAAACAGAAAATAACAAACGTTGAAGAGGCTGCGGGGAGATGGGAACGCTTATGCACTGCTGGTGGGAATGAAAATTGTACAACCATCTTGGAAAATGATATGGTACTTCCTTAAAAAGGTAAAAATAGAAATACCATATGATCCACCAATCCCACTATTAGGAACATATCCTAGAGAAGTAAGAGCCATCACAGGAATAGACATATGCATACCCATGTTCATTACAGCACTGTTCACGATAGCAAAAAGATAGAAACAACCTAGGTGGCCATCAACAGATGAATGGATAAACAAACTATGGTACATACACACAATGGGATACTAAGCAACAATAAAGAACAATGATGAATCTGGGAAGCATCTCACAACATGGATGAATCTAGAGGGCATTATACTGAGCGAAATAAGTCAATCACTGAAGGACAAATATTATATAAGACCACTACTATAAAAACTCATGAAAAGGTTTACACACAAAAAGAAACAATCTTTGATGATTACGAGGGAGAGGAGCGGTGGGAGAGAAGAACACAAAATACATAATAGATAAGTGGTAACTTTGGTGAAGGGTAAGACAGTACACAATACTGGGGAAGCCAGCACAACTTGTCAAAGGCAAGGTCATAGAAGCTCCATACACACATCCAGACTCCCTGAGGGACCAAATTACTGGGCTGAGGGCTCTGGAGACCATGGTCTCGGGGAACACCTAGCCCAACTGGCATAATAGTTTATAAAAAAAAAAGTTCTACATTCTACTTTGGTGAGTAGCGTCTGGGGTCTCAAAAGCTTGTGAGGAACCATCTAAGATACTCCACTGGTCTCACCCTGTCTGGAGCAAGGGTGAATGAAGAAAACCAAGGAGACAAGGGAAAGATTAATCTAAAAGACTAAAACTACCACAGCCTCTACCAGACTGAGTCCAGCACAACTAGATGGTGCCCGGCTACCACCACTGACTGCTCTGACAGGGATCATAACAGTGGGTCCCAGATAGAGCTAGAGAAAAATGTAGAACAAAATTCTAAATCACACACACACACACAAAGACAACTTACTGGTCTGACAGAGACTGGAGAAAACCGAGAGTATGGTCCCCGGACATGCTTATAGTTCAATAATGAAGTCACTCCTGAGGTTCACTCTTCAGCCAAAGATTAGACAGGCCCATAAAGCAAAATGAGACTAAATGGGCACATGGGCCCAGGGCCAAGGACAAGAAGGCAGGAAGGGATAGGAAAGCTGGTAATGGGGAACCCAAGGTCAAGAAGAGGAGAGTATTGACATGTCGTGGGGCTGGCAACCAATGTCACAAAACAATACGTGTGTTAATTGTTTAATGAGAAAGTAATTTGTTCTGTAAACCTTCATCTGAAGTACAATTAAAAAAATTAAACAATGGGACTGACTGTAACTGTTCTTTAAGGTTGCTGTGATGACTCAATGAGGTTAAGTATGAAAAGCACCTGACAGGAATTAAAAAAAAAAACAAACTCATAAATGTGGCATATTAGTACAATTTTTGATATTATTATGTAGGTTTCATGTGGACACTTGAATTCTTTCATTTATTTGAAAGAAATGAAAAAAAAAAAAAAATCAAATCTTGCCCTGCTGACCAACATCACTATCACTTGATTCGAGCCTCTTTTTGGCATAAAATGTTCTTACTTTATGATCTTCTCGGAAAGAAAACACTTTCTGTTCAGGGCTCCAGGACTTCTTGGAGTTCCCCTGACAAGGATGATCTCCATCCTGAGAACCTGGGAGCTCAGCTAATTTTTGATCCATGTGGTACATTTGTTAGGAGCCAGAAATTTACCCTGCCACCAACACTGATTAGTGCCGAGCTGCTTAGGCAAATTAGGGGGGGAGGTCCCTCAGTGTCATCTACTTAAGTCCTTGCCTAAGAACCCCGTGAACAAATTGACCTGGGGAACGTAAACAGGTTGCTTTTGCCACAGATCTTGTGAGCATACCTGACAAGTACAGGGGAAATACAATAAACTTGACACAGGCAAAAACTCAAGAAATTCGGAAAGAGGTTTCTGTATGCAAAACTTGAACCATAGTCCCCTAAACATCAAAGTCTTCAATAAAGACACCAGAGGATGAGAAAGCATACCTCTCTTAGTCGCCTAGTGCTGCTGTAACAAAAATACCACAAGTGGACGGCTTTAACAAAGAAATTTATTCTCTCACAGTCTAGTAGGCTAGAAGTCCGAATTCAGGGCGCTAGCTCAAGGGGAAGGCTTTCTTTCTCTGTTGGCTCTGGGGGAAGGTCCTTGTCATCAATCTTTCCCTGGTCTAGGAGCGTCTCAGTGCAGGAACCCCAGGTGCAAAAGACTGGCTTCACTCCCAGTACTGCTTTCATGGTGGCACGAGGTTCCCGTATCTCTCTTCTTGCTTCTCTTTTGTATCTCAAAAGAGATTGACTGAAGATACAACCTAATCCTGTAGATTTGAGTCCCGCCTCATTAACATAACTGCCTCTAATCCTGCCTCATTAACATCATAGAGGTAGGGTTTACAACACACAGGAAAATCACATCAGATGACAAAATGGTAGACAATTACATAATACTGGGAATCATGGCCTAGTCAAGCGGACACACATTTTTGGGGGACACAATCCAATCCATAACAATACCTGTTGGGAGAATGCCAAGTGCTTTATTATTTAATTCTCATGACACTGACTGGTGAGGTGGTTTTACTTGTTCCCCTTTTACAGATGAGGAAGCTGAAGCCCAGAGTGGTTATGTAATTGTCCAATGTCACACAGGATACATGGTACAGATATGAAATTGAAATCACAGTCCACTTGTTATTTCTACTATAGTATGCTATGTCTCCTGGCAAGGAAAAGTGAGCCCCAAAATGTCAACTTTCGAGTTCCTTCAGGGTGGGGCCTAAAGAGATTAGTAAATTTTCCAGAAGATCAAATAATTTTCTGAAGATCTCATGGTGAGATGGCTCCAAAGCCCATATTCTCTCCCTGATTCCATACAGCCTCCCAACTGGGCAGATGCTAGGTCAACATGCTTTCAGGCTTCTTCAGTTTTCCTCAGTCACCAAGGATTTTAGGGATTCAGTCAGGAGTCTTCCCAGCTCACTTTAGAACTAAGACTTCCTTAAGATAAACTCCAAGCTTGGCCAGTTGTTTCTGGCTTCAGATTAATGAGCTGTGCTGGAGACCCACTTTCTAATCTCTCACATGGGGACCATGTGATGCTGTTCACAGGCTGCCAAGTGGAGCCACATTTTGAATGAATCTGCCAGCCAAAGATCACTTTGATTTTTCAACTGCTTTTTACAGGCAACTTTCCGCTCTCTTGCTCTGACTGAAATAAGGGATGAAACCAGACCTGCCCAGGCAAGCTGCTTCAAGTGAACTGGAAGTAAGCAACCTTGGATCCTGGGTGAGGGGGAGATAGATGTGCTCAGGACATCAGGTTTCAGCCCTCAGATTTCTTCATAGAGGATGGGAAGGGGGGATCTTTAAAAAGAAAGTGTCAGGGGTGCCCCTAAGACCCAGCTCTTCCCCTACCCCGAGCGTGTCAGAGTCCCTTCAGCATTGAGCTAGCAGAGTCTCTGAGTGCATTATGGAAGGTAGAGAAGTTTTCCCATGTGATGGAGAATTTGTTTTGGAGGTGTCAAGAGTTCCAAACCAGGCGTGACACTTAAGCCCTAGCTGGTCCTCTCACCTGAATTTCTTGGTGCTGGGTAATGGGGTGGATGTGGAGATATAAATAGGCAATTTCCGGTATAGGGGAAATACGCAGTTGGTAGAACATAGGATCATATAACTAGCAGCCAGTTGCCATCGAGTCAACACTGACTCACCGCGAACCCCTTGTGTGTCACAGTAGCACTGTTCTCCATAGGGTTTTCAAACGCTGATTTTGGGGAAGTAGATTGCCAGGCCTTTCTTCCCAGATGCCTCTAGGTGAACTCGAACTTTCAACTTTTCGGTTACCAGCCAAGCATGTTAACTGTTTGCAACTGTTTTGGATTCCCTGGGATTGTATACCAAACCAAACCAGTTTCTGTAGACTCCCAACTCACGGCTGTGACCTTTTGGAAGCAGATTTTCTGGGCTTTCTTCCAAGGCATCTCTGGTGGGTTTAAACCACCAACCTTTTGGTTAATAGTCAAGCACTTAATTGCACCATTTTAAAGATTATATAAAAAGCCATTGCCGCCGAGTCAATTCTGACTCTTAGCAACCCCATAGGGTTTCCAAGGCTGTAAATTTTTATGGAAGCAGATTGCCGCATCTTTCTCCTGTGGAGCGTCTGGTGGGTTCAAACCAACTTTCAGTTAGCAGCTGAGTGCTTAACCACTGTGCCACTAGGGATCCTTTAAGATTATATATTTAAAAAACCTCCAAAAAACAAAAACCAAACCCATTGCTATGGTCAATTCCGACTCATAGTGATCCTACAGGACAGAGTAGAACTGCCCCATAGGGTTTCCAGGGAGTAGCTGGTGGATTCAAAATACCAGCCTTTTGGTTAGCAGCCATGCTCTTAACCACTGCACCACCAGGGTTCCTTTAAGATTATGTAGGGCTCTGGGTTTGTCTTGGGAAGTTACTTGAGGTTTTGGAAGCCTCATACTCCTCCAGAGCTTCAAGTTCAGAGACCTGCATCTTGAAGGGCCTGTGTAAAAAAAGCACTGCTAGGTCAATGAGGAAAATGATGGTTGTGGTGAGAAGGATGACGATACTTGGGGATGTAGTGGGTTGAATGGTGGCCCCCAAAAAGGTATGTCCATGACCTAACCCTCAGAACCTAGGCATGTGACCTTATTTGGAAAAGAGGTCTTTGCAGATATAATCAAGTTAGGGATGTTGAGAGGAGATCATCCTGAATTATCTGGAAGACCCTAAATCACTGACCTACGTCCTTATTAACAGAAAGCCAGAGGGCGATTTGAGAAAAGAGAGGAAGGCCACATGAAGATGGAGGCGGAGGTTGTATAACACAAGCCAAGGAACACCTGGGGCCACCAGAACCCAGGACAGATGAAGAAGGATTCTTCCCTAGAATCTTTGGAGGGAGTGGGGACCCAGCCAACCCCTCAATTTTGGACTTTCAGCCTACAGAACTGTGAGAGAATAAATTTCTGTGGTTGTAAGCCACCCAGTTTGTCATCATTTATTTTGGCAGCCACAGGAAACTAATGCAGGGGACAAATGATTCTTCTTGCCTCCTGATCATTCCTTCTGGTGGAAGGCATGCAATGGACAGGAACAGGGCTGGTCTGCCCACCCCTTTACTGCCTCCATCCCAGGCGAAGTGGAAGGACGTATTTGATTGGGACTTTTGGGAAGAAAAATTAGACATGTTCATTTCAGCTCTTCCTTTTTGTTCTTTCAGATGCAAACCTGTCAGCAGAAGTGTGAGTTCTTCCTGGCCTATCCACACTCTCTTACCTGGGCAGCACAGCCTGGACTGCGCGTGTTAATCTGCCTTGTGGAGGATGGGAGAAAAGGGGCAAGTGGCCACGGAACCCACTTACCGCAGATGTAAACAATATCCTCCAACCTAGCCTTTATCTATCATACAGGCCACAACTGGATTTTCCAACCTGAAACTCATTTATTTCTCTATTTGTTCAAAATCTAGGTGGTGAAGGCTTTCATATTTATTAGGCTCCATTAAGACCCCAGAAAATAATATCTAAGAATAGTAGCAGCTGCCAACATGAAGTCATGGGCTGAGGGTTTTACATGCCCTACTTCAATTGATCCTTAACTATTTCTTATAAGGTAGTCACAAGCATTCTTCCCATTTTAAAGATGGAGATACTGAAGCTTAGGCAGTTAAGTATTTGCTCATGCAACTAATAAGTAGAGATGCATCATCTGAGTTTCAGTTTTCCTGACGCAAAAGCTGATTTCTTTATACCGCAGTGCCTCCAGGCCAGGAAAGAAAGACATACTCAAAGCTATAATGTAATACATAATTAAGGTTAAGTTGAATATAGCGTTTGATCTTGGCCAAGTGAGGAAAATCTTTGTTAATCTTCTTGTGCTGAGTGTTTATATTTTGAGCCTCTCCCTGCTTCAGTACTGGATGGAATAACCACACATTAAAGCCGATACTAATAGCCCGATGGTTGGTCCTCCAGCCAGACTCGGCGGTGCTTACACAGCCCGGTTGCCATGTAACTTGTGGTTCTGAGTGTCACACTTGTATTTATTGCTCTACCATTCACTATAATCAGCAGCTCCGGAGGCTGGCTGTATGGCACACACATTCTCTTTTTTCGTTATGCCTAAAAGTTGCTATAATAAAACCTCCAGTGTTCTTAAGAACAGCAGCATGAAGAAAAAAAGAACCATTGTAGACAAAATTTACCTTTGGAGATTTATCCATATGGTCATCTACTCATGCATTCATTCTTAAGTCAAGCAGAAAGATTTACCGAGAGCTTGCTCTGTACATGTATTTTACTTCATTCATTTATTTATTCAAAAATAATTATGGGGCTCCTACTACAGGCTCTCTCTTCCTAGGTGGACTCTCCCAAATCTTCACCCTCTTTTTCACACAAACTAGTGTCCTCGCACTGTTCCCTGGTGATGAAGCACACCCCCACTCTGACTTTTCCATCTCTGTTGTTGTTGTGTGCCACTGAGTCAATTCTGACTCATAGCAACACTACAGGACAGAGCGGAATTGCCCCCTAGGGTCTCCAAGGCTGTGATCCTCACAGAAGCAGACTACCACATCTTTCTCCCCTGGAGCAGCTGGTGAGCTCGAACAGCTGACCTTTTAGTTAGCAGTTAAGTATTGAACCACTGCGCCATCAGGGTTTCTTTTTCCATCTCTACCTCTAGAAATTATACTTAGCTTGTTTTTCCTCCTTTAGACCTTGCTCCCTACTTTCCAACTGTTGTTGTTGTTAGGTGCCTTTAAGTCGGTTCTGACTCATAGCGACCCTATGTACAGCAGAATGAAGCACTGCCTGGTCCTGTGCTATTCTCACAATCATTGCTATGCTTGAGTCCATTGTTGCAGCCACTACGTCGATCCATTTCATTGAGAGTCTTCCTCTCTTTCACTGACCCTCTGCTTAACTGAGCATGATGTCCTTTTCAAGCGACTGGTCCCTTCTGGTAACATTCCCAAAGTATGTGAGACGAAGTCTCACCATCCTCCTGTCTGAGGAGAATTCTGGCTGTACTTCTCCCAAGACAGATTTGTTCCTTCTTCTGGCAATCCATGGTATATTCAATATTCTTCACCAACTCTGTAATTCAAAGGCATCAATTTTTCTTTGGTTTTCCTTATTCTACTTTCTAATATGATAATTAATTAGATAAACTAATACAGAGAAATTGATTAAAGGATATTGAATGGCATAATGGTTAAACCTTCCAAATTAACACATATTCATTTTAAGAAAGATCTTTTAAAACCACACTATCTTGGTGAAAAAAAAGGAGTGGCTTTCATGATAGATTTTTCTGGCAATATGACAGGGGTGGTTTTGATCAGATGGACCTTCTTAGTGACCTCCCAAATCTCACTACCCATGTTAAAAGTAGCACTACCATTTTGAGAGTAGTCAGCAATATGTCATGGTACATGACATAATTTTATTGGTTAACGTGATGATTTTATAATAAAATAGTCAATAATTACTTGCAAAGAAAAAAATTATTTATGAAATATTTATGTAAGATAATGGCTGAAAGAGTTCAACAAACTTCAAAATGTCTCCAGTTTCCTGAAAAATTACTATACCCATGTGACAGAATGACTTAATAGTTCCTTTCATTTTTTAATGACTAAACCAACATTTTAGTCAGGATGGCAATAAGGTGCCTGTCTGAAAGACTACATTTCCCAGCATCCTTGGACCTAGCCATGTGACATAGTTCTGACCAGTGAGATGTAACCAGTAGTGTGTTTCTTCTAGGAAGGCTCCTCAAGTAGGCCTGATCCAACTAGAAGGCATTTTCCTTTTGCTGTACCCTCTTACTCCTTCCTCTTGCCTGGAAAGCAGGCATAATGGCTATAATGTCAACAGCCATTTTGGAATATGAAAACATTAGAAATACAAACCATATGGTATTATAAGACCCACTGCCATAGAGTCAATTCTGACTCGTAGTGACCTTGTAGGATAGAGTAGAACTGCCTCATACGATTTCCAATGAGTGACTGCAGATTCGAACTGCCAACCTTGTGGTTAGCAGTTGAGCTTTTAACCATTGTGCCACCAGGGCTCCAACATGGTAGTGTAAAAAATTGAACCCATTGCTGCGGAGTCAATTTTGACTCATAGTCACCCTATAGCACAGAGTAGAGCTGCCCCATAGAGTTTTCAAGGAGCAGCTGGTGGATTTGAACTGCCGATCTTTTGGTTAGCAGCCACTTAATCATTGGTGCCACCAGGGCTCCCATGGTAGTATAAGCAAAACAAAACTTGTTGCTGTCAAGTCAATCCAACTCATAACAACCCTATAGGGCAGAGTAGAACTGCCCCATAGAGTTTCCAAGGAATGCCTGGTGGATTAGAATTGCCGACCTTTTGGTTAGCATAAAAGAAAACCAACCAAACCCATTTCCATCGAGTTGATTCCAATTCATAGCGACCCTATAGTAGGGCATAAAGTTAGAAAGAGCTTGGATCCCTGGTGAGTAGGGAATTATCTTCTCAGTACTGGGCTACTCATCTCCAGAATTCTTTTATGTAAGAAAGAAAGAAATCTCCACTGCATTCGAGCTACTTTAATATTTCTTTTTTGTGTTTTATGTAGCTAAACCTAACTGCAACTAACACATCCACAGGCTTATTATTAAAACTTAGAAACCATATTATTCCAACAAAATTTCACTAATGAAACCAACCTGGTATCTGAGTTTATTCACAGTTGACTGTTCCAGCCAGTTAGTGTGAGTAAAAACTGAGTTACTGAACACTCAGGGTCCTGGGTCCTGGTCTCTTGTTTTGAATGTAGATCCTTAATTTTCTTAGTTGATTTACTGTTGTGATTGTCCAGAGAATGTAACTTTCACTTGAGGCGAAAAGCTTCTTTATTTTTTTTTCCCCTCTGAGTTTGAGTACTATTATACCTGGTGCCATTGCTTGTATTTTTTTTTTGTCTAAACAATACCTGTGCTGGAGAATTTAAAACCTACAAAGTGTTTGTTACTCTCACTTGGCCTAATCAGGAATTAAATACAAAAGACATTTTGAAATCTTGGAAAAATTGAGGGCTCCTGAATTTAAGCTAATCTGTTAAACCAGTTAGTTGAACAAGGCCAGATGAGCCCTCAGGAAAAATCATGAAAACTAAATCAAACTGAACACAGAAAGGAATTTTCCAGCACTGGAACCTAATTCATAATTTGCCTCCTCCGGAGAAGAGTATTGCTCCTTGACCACATGCCAAAGAGAGCTCCATGTGATAATCTATACGATTGCACAATCCCTCCTAGGACAGTTATGAGAGGAAAAATAACATTTGTTCTGCCAAAGTATGTGGACTTGCTGACATTTGCTGAAATACAGATATCATCTGAGTGAAAACTGAACAGGATGTTATCCTTAAGGTGCTTTAGAGAGCAAATATGTTACACATCTTTTCCACACATATATAAGGCAACTTGAATTTCTGGTAATTGTGAAGGCTTGACTCTTGCAACTATTTCCAGTAGACCCCTGGTGGCTTCTGGGCTTTGTGAATATCACCCCATGATAGACTCAATCTGGTAAGAAACTTTCCTTTGGGATTTCAATAATGTTTGTCTATTTCTCTCCACTCCTTGTTGAAATGGTGATTTAAGGAAGATAAAATCAGAAATTATGGTGGTGGGGTACCTGCACACTTTAAATCAAGTGTACCTGTCATATGAATTACCTGATTCTAGAGTGAACAAAACAAACATGGCTGGGAAAGAATGGGAAAAAAAGATGGTATATGTTGTATTTTTTGACTGAGAAAATAAAAGTTTTAGAGGGAAATTTTTAAATAATTGAGATGATCACCAATTCAGGTAGATGGTCTCATGGCAGAAGGCTCTGGGCATGGATTTGTGGGGGACAAAATACAAGGAACTTGACAGCTAATGGCATGTCTGGATAGTTCCTAGATGACATGTTATATTTCAGTTGTTCCTGAACATTTCACTGGTGAAAGATTCAGATCTACAGGAGGCTTGGAGGCATGAAAAGAAGGTAGTTTGTGGCTAAGAATACAGTAGAAATTGAGTATAATCAAATTAATTGTAGATGGTGTAACAATGCATCTCAGAATGAAATACAGTGAATGGCTAAGAAGCAGAAAATATGTGCAGCGATGGACAAATGGTTCAGTTACAGAGTCAATAAAGACTTGGCTGAGAGTTATCAAAATATTAATACCCAGTGTATTAGAGGATCAAAAAACAATCCAAAGGAATTAGGAGATACGTTTTTGTTACATCACCCTCCATACATCTTAGAGATGATAGATACACACACGTGTGTATGTGTATAAACTAATGATTGTGAATACAACTGAAGATTTCATGTAAAGATAGATAATACAGTTTCACATTCATTTAAAAAGTTCTTTTACACACTAGTTAAATAAAAGAACAATTTAGACAATTGATCTCCAACATTGCAAGAAAAATTGTGGCCCTCTCTAATACAGAAATTAGAGTTTAAAGATCATTTATAGCTGGGGGTGGGGTCAGCCAGATGATAAGAAACTATTAACAAATAAAAATATGTCAGAAAGGGCTTTTGGGGCCAAGATGATGGAAAGTCTTACAGTTAAACTGGAATGTTGCAGTCACACAGAACATTTTGGGTGGGCATAATGGTTATTTCTATACCTTGCATGTGTTCCAGAATTGTGTATATCTTTTAGTGTGGAGTGGTTACCTGAAAGACATAGCTGTCATTGAGCCAAATCCACTTTAATTCAGATCAATGAATACAAACACAATGCCCACTGTGTGCTGCCTGCTGTGAAGTCTCAAAGATTAATATAGTAGAGCACTTGTCTCTAAAATACTTCTTGTTGTTGTTAGATGCCATTGAGTTGGTTCCAACTCAGCAACCCTATGTACAACAGAACGAAACATTGGGGGTCCTGTGCCATCCTCACAATCCTTGCTATGCTTGAACCCACTGTTGAAACCACTATGTCAATCCATCTTGTTGAGGGTCTGCCTTTCTTTTTCTGACTCCCTACTTCACCTAGCATGATGTCCTTCTCCATTGAGGACCTCTTCTGATAACACGTCCAAAGTATGTGAGACGAAGTCTCACCATCCTTTCTTCTAAGGAGCATTCTGGCTATATTTCTTCCAAGATAAATTTGTTCATTTTTCCATGGTATATTCAATATTTTTCACTAATACCATTAATTCCAAGGCATCAATTCTTCTTCGGCCTTCCTTATTCATTGTCCAGGTTTCCCATGCACATGAGGTGATTGAAAATGCCATGGCTTGGGTCAGGTGCACTTTAGTTCTCAAAGTGACATCTTTGCTTTTTAACACTTTGAGGAGGTCTTTTGCAGCTGATTTGTCCAGTGCAATGTGTCTTTAGATTTCTTGACTGCTGCTTCCATGGGCATTGATTGTGGATCCAAGTAAAATGAAATCCTTTTTAACTTCAGCATTTTCTCTGTTTATCTTGATGTTGCTTACTTGTCCAGTTGTGAGGATTTTTGTTTTCATTATGTTGAGGTGCAATCCGTACCGAAGACTGTGGTCTTTGATATTCATCAGTAAGTGCTTCAAGTCCTCTTCAATGTCAGAAAGCAAGGTGGTGTCATCTGCATATCTCAGGTTGTTAATGAGTCTTCCCCAAATCCTGATGCCACATTCTTCTTCATACAGTCCAGCTTCTTAGATTATTTGCTCAGCATACAGATTAAATACATATGGTAAAAGGACACAGCCCTGACACATACCTTTCCTGATTTTAATTCACATAGTATCCCTTTGTTATATTTGAAGAACTGTCTCTTGGTGTATATACAGGCTCTGCATGAGCACAATTAAGTGTTCTGGAATTCCCATTCTTTACAACGTTATCCATAATTTGTTATGATCCACACAGTTGAATACCTTTGCTTAGTCAACAAAACACAGGTCAACATCTTCCTGGTATTCTGTGCTTTCAGGCAACATCTATCTGACATCACCACTGGTATCCCTTGTTCCACATCCTCTTCTGAATCCAGCTTGAATTTCTGGCAGTTCTGTATTGATGTACTGCTGCAACTGTTTTTGAATGATTTTCAGCAAAATTTTACTTGCCTGTGGTATTAATGATATTGTTTGATAATTTCCACATTCTTTTGGATCACTTTTCTTTGGAATGGGTACAAATATGAATGAACCTCTTCTAGTCAGCTGGCCAGGTAGCTGTCTTCTGAATTTCTTGGCATAGACGAGTATCTCCAGTGCTGCATCCATTTGTTGAAACACCTCAGTTGGTATTCCATAAATTCCTGGAGCTCTGTTTTTCACCCATGCCTTCAGTGTAGCTTGGACTTCTTCCTTTAGCACCATTGGTTCTTGATCATAGGCTACCTCCTGAAGATTTTGAACATCAACCAATTCTTTTTGGTACAGTGACTCTGAGTATTCCTTCCACCTCCTTTGGATTCTTCCTGCATCTTTCAATGTTTTGCCCATAGAATTCTTCAAAATTGCAACTCGAGGCTAAAACACTTACAGTCTGCTAAAAGACACAGAGAAGATGCAAGAAACCAAAAGACACCTACACAAATGGAAAAACATACCATTTTCATGGATAGGAAGACTCAACATTGTGAAAATGTCAATCCTACCCAAAATTATCTACAGATATAGTGCAATCCCAATCCAAATATCAACAGTATTCTTTAACAATATGGAAAAACTAATCACCAACTTTACTTGGAAAACTAATCACCAACTTTATATGGAAAGGGAAGAGGTCCCAGGGAAGCAAAGCATTATGGAAAAAGAACAAAGCAGGAGACCACACATTACCTGATCTCAGAATCTACTATACTGCCGTGGTAGTCAAAACAGCCTGGTACTGGTATGATGACAGACACATAGGCCAATGGAACAGAATTGAGAACCCAGATGTAAATCTGTCCACCTATGGTCAGCTGATCTTTGACCAAGGACCTAAGTCCATTAAACGGGAAAAGACAGTCTTTTTCACAACTGGTGCAGGCAAAACTGGATGCTCACCATTAAAAAAACGAAACAACACCCATACCTTACACCATACAGAAATACTAATTCAAAATGGGTCAAAAACCAAAATATAAAACCTAAAATGATGAAGATCATGGAAGAAATAATAGTGACAACACTAGGGGCCCTAATACATGGCATAAATAGGATACAAACTATAACTAACAATGCACAAACACCAGAAGACAAACTAGATAACATAACTGGGAGCTCCTAAAAATTAAATACTTATCCTCACCAAAAGACTTCACCAAAAGAGTAAAAAGAGAACCTACAGACTGGGAGAAATTTTTTTGGTTACAACATATCTGACAAGGGTCTAATCTCTCAAATTTATAGAATACTTCAACACCTCAATAACAAAAAGACCAATAACCCAAGAAAAAAATGGGCAAAGGATAGTAACAGACACTTCACCAAAGAAGACATTCAGGTGGCTAACAAACACATGAGGAAATGCTTCCAATCACTAGCCATTAGAGAAATGGAAATCGAAACTACAAGGAGATACCATCTCACCCCAACATTACTAGCATGAATTAAAAAAAAAACAACAACCCAGAAAATAACAAATGTTGGCGAGGTTTTAGGGAGACCGGAACTCTTATCACTGCTGGGAGAATTGTAAAATGGTACATCCACTATGGAAAACAATACCGTGCCTCCTTAAAAAGCTAGAAATAGAAATGCCATACAATCCAGCAATCCCACTCCTAGGAATATATCCTAGAGAGATAAGAGTTGTCACATGAATAGACACATGCACACCTGTGTTCATTGCAGCATTATTCACAATAGTAAAGAGATGGAAACAACCTAACTGCCCATCAACAGATGAATGGATAAACAATTATGGTACACACATACAATGGAACACTATGCAATGATAAAGAATAATGATGAATCCAAGAAACATCTTACAACATGGATGAATCTGGAGGGCACTATGCTGAGTGAAATAAGTCAATCACGAAAGGACAAATATTATATGAGATCACTATTTTAAAAACCCAGGAAAAAATTTACATGCGGAAAAAAACAATCTTTGATAGTTATGAGGGAGGGGAGGGTTGGGGGGGTAAATCACTTAATTAGGTAGCAGACAAGTGTCAACTTTGGTGAAAGGAAGGACAACGCACAATGCAGGAGAAGTCAGCACATCCTGACCAAAGCAAAGTCATAGCAGCTTCTTAGACACATCCAAACACCTTGAGGGACTGAGTTACTGGGCCTAAGGGCTGGGGACTGTGGTCTCGGGGGATATCTAGGTCGGCTGGCATAACATAGTTCCTAAAGAAAATGTTCTACATCCTACTCTATATGTAGCATCTGGGGTCTTAAAAGCTTGCAAGCAGCCATCTAAGATACATCTATTGGTCCCAGCACATTCAGAGCAAAGGAGAATGAAGAAAGCGAAAGACACAAGAAAAATATTAGTCCAAAGGACTAATAGATCACATGAACCACAGCTTCTACCAGCCTGAGCCCAGAAAAATTAAATGGTGCCCAGCTACCACGACCGACCACTCTGACAGGGATCACAATAGAAGGGCCCAGGCAGAGCGGGAGGAAAACTCAAAACAAAATCCAAATTCACAAAAAAGACCAGACTTATTGGTCTGACGGTGAGTGGAGGAACCCCAATGCTATGGTCCCCAGACACCGTGCTATCTCAGAACTGAAGCCACTCCCTAAATCTACCTTTCATACAAAGATTAGACAGAGCTATTTAAAAAAAAAAAAAAAGTGAGGCACATACTTCTTAGTTCCATCAAGTATATGAGACCAAATGGGCAACATGTGCCCAAAAGTGAAGATGAGAAGGGAGGAAGGGGCAGGAAAACTGGATGAATGGACAACAAGAACCCAGGGTGAAAAGGGAAAGGGGGAGAGAGAGCTGATACATGGTGCGGATTGCAACTAATGTCAAAAAACCATTTGTGTATAAAATTTTTGAACAAAAGCTAATTTGCACTGTGAACATTTACCTAAAACACAATAAAACTTAAAAAAAGACACAGAGAAGAAACAGAACATACGAACAGTAAACTGTGGAAAGTGATGGAATAGATCATGCGGTAAGACATATACACTTCTAGAACACCCACAAGCTACAGAAATAACAGCATTCCAAGACAACGACCAACAATGTCTTATGGGTGTGACTTGCTCTCAGGGGTAGGGAATGGAGGAAATGGAAAATTTTAGGGAGGAACTTCCACCTGAGATTTTTCAAGAAGAAAAGGATTCAAGGATGAAGAAAAGGCAAATCACTTGGGAGCAGTATTTAAACACTCATCTTTCTGAAGTGAAGGAGATGAACCCAGATCATCAATTAGTATCTCCTTCAGCTCCAGTATTAAAAATACAGAATTTCATGGCTCTGATACAAATTTTAGGCATGCATATTTATTTCATTTATTTTTTTTTACCATTTTTGATGGAATTGAACTGAAAAATTCACCTCATGTTTTAAGTTTGAACGGACTTTTGAGATCACTTTGAATCATTTATTCATTCATTTCAACAAATGTCTATTGAGAATCTACCATATGCCAGGCTGCCAGGCACTGTTCTGGGCACTAAGAGACTAATATAGCCTTGCCCTCATGGTGCCTATACTCTAAGAGGGGGAAACCAAAACCCATTGCCATCAAGTGGATTCTGACTCATAGCGACCCTGTAGGACAGAGTAGAATTGCCCCCACAGGGTTTCCAAGGCTATAAATCTTTATGGAAGCAGACTACCATATCTTTCTACTGCAGAGCTGGCTAGTGGGTTTGAACCACTGACATTTTGGTTGGCAGCTGAGTACTTTAACCACTGTGCCACAGGGCTCCTCCTAAGAGGGGGAGACACATAATAAATATATAAATACTATACTTATACTTAGTCAAAAGGCGATAAATGCTAAAGGACAAAATTGGAACAGGTTAAAGGTAGGTGAAAATATGTCCCAGTTTGAACAGGGCAGGGTCAGTTTATTCCTATTGTCCCAGCATAATTATTAACAATGTCCCTTTTCGTGTCAAATGGTGACTGAGTTTAGATGCTATATGAATTGGTACGTACAGTTAAAGGAGATCAGGAATGTGTGTGTTTGTGTGTGTGTATACACATTCAGGGCCAGCTTGTGACATTTAACATGATAGCCCAGGTAGGCCTCATTGAGAATGGGACTTCTGAGCAAAGACCTGAAGGAGGCGAACCACCTAGATGTCTCAGTGAGAATTATCCCAGACAGAGAAAAGGATCAAGGCAAAGGACCTAAGGTTTCCAAGGAGGGCAAAGGGGCCGATGAATTCTGATGTGGCATGAATGAAGGAGAGGGCTCTAGGAAAAAAGATCAGGGAAGAAAGGAGCAGAGGCAGATGTTGTCAGGCCCTAGGCCGTTGTAGGAGCCCTGGTGGTACAGTGGTTAAGAACTCAGACTCCTAATCAAAAGGTCAGTAGTTTGAATCCATCAGCTGCTCCTTGGAAACCCTATGGGGCAGTTCTAACTCTGTCCTATGGGGTCACTATGAATAGGAATCAATTTGACGGTAATGGGTTTAGGCCCTTGTAAGGAAGTTGAGTTTTCCTGAGTCAGGTGAGGACCTATAGGGTGAGGGCACGTACGAATAATATAATCTGACTTGTTTTAAATCACCCCTTTGGCTGCTATGTGGAGAATAGACTGTAGAGGGGGAAAAAAAAGGGAGATAGTCAAGGTAGGAGAGTCATGTCTCAGAACAGGGTGGTAACAGTGGAGGAGGTGAGAGATGGTCAGATTCTGTACACCATCCAAAGGTAGAATCAACAGGATTCCCTGAAGGAAGGAGATGAAAGGATGAAGTTCTCGTATCTTGCTGCAGAAAACAAATGATTCCTTCCAGGACTACTTCAATAACTCGGTTTTTGGTTCTAACTGAGCACTTAAAAAAGAACCACATCTCCCACTTTGCTTCAAAACCCTGCCTTCCCTTTCAAAACATTTATAAAATGTCAAATCCCACTGAAATTCAGTTGCAGACATGACCACTTCTGTCTGGTAAATATTGAGGATGGCTCCAGTATGGACAGTTTTGATTAATTACAATGTGGTGTCTGAGAAAAAGGGAGATGTTATCAAGCATGAGGCCTTCCCAAGAGTAGACTTCTAAAGGGTAGCAAATTGGTAATGAATGTCTTGAATGGTAACTTGACGTTTTGAAATGGTGAATTGTGTTGATGGTAGGATATCCAAGTGATGACACAGCATTGTGAGTGGTACAGCCAAGAGAGTTGGGAGCTCTGCCCATGCCACTAACTGTGTGACTACGGCCACATCTCTTAGTTTCTCTGAGATGAATGCCCTTAGCCATCACTGTAGCATTTTATTGGGATGACTTGGAGCTCTAATGTTCTGGGACTCTACAAGCACTTGGTAAGTAAGTGAAGTGAATAAGGATAGTGATAGAAATTTAGGGTCTTGAGCTCATAATAAACCAAAAAAACAAACTAGTTGCCATCAAATTGATTTCGACTCATGATGACCTCATATGTGAAGAGTACAACTGTGCTCCATATAGTTTTTAAGGCTGTGACCTTTTGGAAGCAGATTGCCAGCCCTTTCTTCCAAGGTCCCTCTGAGTGGGTTCGAACTGCCAAATTTTCAGTTAGTAGTTGGGCATTTCATCGTTTGCACCACCCGGAATCTTCTTGAACTCTCATAGCATGTTTTAGTATCATTTTGGTTATCACAGTCTTATTTGTGTATACGCTCAACTTAAAGTCGAGGACCGTTCTCTGTTCCAACAATGCATTGGTCCTCACAGGCCATAATCTAGAGGTGCTTTTATCTTGATGGTTAAGAACTCACACATATCTTTAAATTGGTTGAAATAGTACCTACATCCTGGGAGTATAGTATTATTATATAAAAAATAAGATAAATAATTAATAACAGTGATTATAACCAATGTTGATTGAAAGTTTACTATGAGTAAGGCACTGTGTTAAACATTTTACATGAACTCTTTTACTTAATTCTAAACAAAACACAACAAAGAGTCTATAGGTAGGTTCTCTTTTCAGCCCCATTTTGGAGAGAGGGAAGCAGAGCCACAGAGAACTGGGCAACTTGCCCAAAGTTAGACAGCCTGCAAGTGGCAGAGGAAGGATTTGAACCCAGGTAGACTGCCTCCAGGCCCTGCATTTTCTTAATCACCATACTGTACGCCCTCTTCAATACACAGAGTTAGCACAGTGCCTGTCAATGGTGAGAACTCAATAAATGGAAGCTATTATGATAAGGGTTATTGTGGTAGTGGAATTCAATACTTGCCGAGTAACTGAATAAATCCATGAGTCATCTACACTGAGGCAATGAGGTGATAATTGAAATCAGGAAGAAATGAGCTCATTCAAGGGGAGTGGGCAGGGAAGGGCCAAGGACTGAAGGTTGAAGGATGGATAGCCATATGCCCTAATGCACCCTTGGACGGTGTTCAACCTGGAAGTGACTGTTTTCATAACCAGCAGCAGAAACAAATGTTTCCTTCCAGGACGGGTTGAATAACTCTCGGGTTTCAGTTCTAACTCTTTAACGGTTTCTCCTACTTTGCTTCAAAGCCTTGTCTTCCTTTTCAAAACGTTTACAAAATAGTAAATTCTACCTCCAAAAGAGTCCATTCAAGTGCAGTTGCAAACATAATCACTCCTGCCTGGTAAAGATTAAGGATGTTTCTAAGATTAAGGATGTTTCTGATATGGGTAGTCCTGATTAATTGCTTCTGAAACTCTTGAGCTGAATGTCAAGGTTGGAAAATGAACTCTTAAATGGTTTCAAAAGACAAGTGACCTGTGTATCCTTGAACATAATCCAATCGAAGAGATGGCAAAGGAAAACACAGGAGGCAGTATTAGATTCATGGTAACATGAAAGTTCCTTGTTCCGTTTGTGAAAAACCACTAGGCCATCATTTTCTTAGAGACTGTCCTTTGATTTTGGCCTCCTGAAACGTAAAAGAAGTCTTGTTAAAACACAACTCTTGACTTCACTTGATAAGCATTGTAGTCCTCTGAAAATTCTAGTTCGCAAGTCTTGATGCTCAAAGTCATATTAAAAGAACCAAAGAAATTTCAGTCAAGAACATAGGTGCACTTAAGGGTCTACCATTTGAACCCACTCAGTGGCTCCATTGAAGAAAGGCCTGGCAATCTGCTTCTGTAAAGATTACAGCCAAGAAACCATATAGAACAATTCTACTCTGTAACACATGGGGTCGCCAGGAGTCAGAATCAAACCCAAAGAAACCGGTTGGAGATTCACTGTCTATAATGTTGATTGGCAGATAAGGGGAACAATAGTGGGTAATGTCTATCAGGAAACTGTTACCCTTTTGAGGCTGGACGTCCCATCTTATTAGGGTTGTCTCAAAGCAACTGCAGGGAACCCATCTGTGGACCTTGCCACATGGGTGTTATTGACAGTAATATCAGTATCGGGCAAAATCAACTCGAATCAGACATTCATAAAATTTGAATGATATTAAGTTTAATGGTGTTACGAGCACTTTTACTTTTTTAAAAAATACACCAGCAGCCTTAGTTCTCTCATCATAACCAACTATCGTGGCAGCTAAAGTTACCGGTGACATCGGTGCAGTGAGTCAGCTACAATATTTCTCATTAGGCTAGTGATGAATATTAAATTCTAAATCGTGCCCACAGACTCATCCCTCCCCTCAGGCCCCATATTAGATAAAATGTAGCTCATCCTGTACCAGAAACACTTGGGAATTTAGTAAAAATGCAAATTTCTGAGCCCCACCACAGAAATATTAAATTTGAATTTTCGGGTGGATGGAAGGGAATGGAGAGCAAGAATCTGGGTTTTAAACAAATTCCTCTGTTGATTCTTAGGCATATAACATCTGAAAATCATTTGTGGGCAGGGCACAAAGACATGTACTTAAGTAACAGCCGCGTGACCTTGGACAAGTCACTTCATGCTTCAGAGTCTCATTTCACTCTTGTATTAAAAAACCATTAAGGCACAATAAAAATTATCTAAAAAAACAAACCCCTTGCCGTTGAGTCGATTCCAACTCGTAGCGACTCTATAGGACAGAGTAGAACTGCCCCATACGGTTTCCAAGGAGCGCCTGGTGAATTCGAACCGCTGACCTTTTGGTTAGCACCCGTAGCTCTTAACCACTATGCTACCAGGGTTTCCTCACTCTTGTATAAAAGGGGTATAATCACACCAGTCCTGCTTACAGTAAAGTGGTATACAAGTTGAAATGAGGTTAACAGATGAGAAACTGCTTTGTAAACTATAAAGCATGGTGTTTATGTAAGATACTATCCTTATTGTTGTTGTGTGGTCATTCCCCTCCTCCTTACCCAGTTCCATTGGCTTAAGATGCCATGGGTAGCAATTACATGTGAAACATGGGGCAGAGAATGGGAGAGGTGTTTGATGTCTCGACTCTAAAAGTCTGATTTAAGCCCATAATTGCAGATTACTAAAAGGATGCATCTGTGTGCAACCCTTTCAAGATGTGTTGGCTTGTAAAATTTTTCTTTATGATGTAGTCCCCCAACCACGATGAATCGCAGCTAGTAGTAGTATCAATAGCTCTTGTAAAAACAGGAAATTACGCCTGCTTCATGTACACATGCTTTAGGACTGATAAATAAAAGGCATAGTTGATTTTGAAATAATATGGACTGACTAACATATTTGATTCAGTAACAGCTTCTTTGAAATAATTTATACATGGAGAGCTACATATATTTTATATAAATACACCCCAATCTGAGCAATGAGGGGGGAAGGTGACACAGTATATATAACCAGATTGTAATCTAAAAAGAAAAAGGGAATAGGAAACAGCATCAAGTTGGCCTCAGCCTTATAAAAAAAACAAAAAGAAGCAATTTAACCAGATAATCCTACATGAACAGATGTAAATATAGTATCCAAATGGCTTGAAGATGTAACAAATTTAGAATGGTTGGAAAATACCATATATATGCTTGATTGTAGTATTCACTCAGCGTATTCACTGTTCCTCCCTTTCAGACCCATTGCTTTCAGGCCAACTACTTCAACTTATCCCAGCTGGAAGATATACTTCTGACCCTGTTAATATCAGCCTTGGCCATGACACTTGCGTTGGCCAATGAAATGTGAGTAGAAGGGACCCATGCCACTTTGGAGCAGAAGCTTTGAGGGTTATTGTCTTATTTTGCAAACACTCTTACCCTTCTGCCATAACAGGGGAACTGCTTCAGACAAGGTCCGCTCTTTCAGTCTGGATCATAAATGAAGACAACATGGAATAGAGCTGAGATTAACCTGCCATTGTCATGTTACATAAGTGAGAAATTGCCTTTATCTTTGTGAACTACTAAGATTTTGAGGTTGTTAGTTATTGTAGCATAATCCAGTGAGAAGTAGCTAATGCAATGTATTTATCCTACTTCCCTGTGGGCTGTTTCATCTATAATCAAAACTTAGAAATATAGTGAGGAAAGTTTGGCCAAAAGAGTATACTAGTTTTGATGTCTCCCACCATGAAATCTGTAACTGACTGGCTGGAAAGAGGAACCCTTTTTCACACATTCAGACTTAAAGCACATATCTACCAGGAGGGTGGTAGGTCAACACATCGGGGGGATAAAGGACTCTGATTACAAACATTGGCAGAAAGAAATAAAATTTTCCATTAGCCATGGTGGTCTATGAGGTCTGTTTGTGGCTAGATCTGCTTTTTTTTTGGTTTGCTTTGTTTGTTTCTTGGTATATACAATTTTTTCCCCCTCTGTATTGGCTCCTGAACTATATTTACATGAAATTATTTTAGTGGTTACCTTGAGATTTCACTATGCATCCTTGACTTATTCCTAAAAAAGCAAAACAAAACAGTTGCCATGGAGTTGATTCAGACTCCTGGTGAATCCATGTGCCTCAGAGTATAACTATCCTCCACAGGATTTTCAATGGAGGTAAATCACCAGGGCTTTCTTTGGAAGCTCCTCTGGGTAGACTCAAACTGCCAGCCTTTCAGTTAGCAGCCAAGCACGTTAACCATTAGCACCACCCAGGGACTCCACAATTACACTTTGTTGTTGTTAGGTGCTGTCAAGTCAATTTCAACTCATAACGACACCACGCGAAAAAGTACATCTGCCCGGTAGGATTTTCTAGGCTGTAATCCGTATGGGAGCAGACTGCCAGGCCCTTCTCTACTTCAGGCCTTTCTCTTGCTGAGCTACTGAGTTCGAACTGCCCATCTTCGGGCTACCAGTCGAGCACTTAATCACTAGCTCCCGAGCTCCTATAATCACAGTGAGACATGCCAAACTGAAACTCTGCTAAGTGCGAGAGAAAGAGAGGTCAGCGGTGCCATGAGAGCATATAACAGGGAGATGGGAACTAGCTGAGGGTGGGCAGGGCAGCTTCTTGGAGGAAATGATGATTGTGCTGAAAGCTAGAGACTGGGTGGGAGGTGCTCTTATCACAGCCAAGTGCTCCTGAAGGTACTTCGTTACACACACAGAGGACTCTTTACTCCTGACAGAGTACAGCAACCCCATAGTCAGCACAAGGGACTGCATGTGGACCAAAGTTAACTCTTTGTTTCTCTCTCTTCACATATATATATAAAAGACCTTAATATATGAGCCCAAGTGTCTAAGACAAGCTGGCCTTGTTTTGAACTCCACACTACTGTGAGGTTCTCCTGGATTAATGAGGATGCCATTTCCAGCTTCACAGTTCAGCTGTGGGAGTTAAAGAATTATTGAGGAGACACAGATACTCGTAAATGTACAAAGCAATTTAGCTCCATAGCTTGGGGATGTTATTGTCAAAATGCACTTAAAAAAAAAAGTTTAAGAGTAACTCCTCTTCCAAGTTCCACTGTGTGATTGGTGCTCCAGCCTTTCTTCTACCCCCCAAACAAGTTAACTCTCAAAATATCTTAGTTCCTTTGGGCTGAAAAGATATGGGGGGTAATCACTTAAAGGATAAGGGGACTTAAAAATTCCTCAATAGCTAAAATAATGTATTTATCAAGAAATACATTAGCATATCTTTACATTATTACATAACTTGCTTCATCTCGATATTTTTTTAAATGATCAAAAACTGATTGTTGCTCAAAACTTGGGAATTCTTACCAAATTTGTAGGAACAGTGGGCTCAGGCATAACAACGATTGTGAGGATGGCAGTGTTTCGTTCTGTTGTACATAGGGTCCCTATAAATCGGAACCGACTCCACGGCACTAACAACAGCAACAACAACAGAGCTTTCTGGGTGATATAAAAATAAAGGAAAAGCGTTAAGCATTCTCACTGATGTGACAGGTCATCAAAGTCATCAGAGTGTGTAAATAATTTTAAGGTAACACTTGCAGATTACCTTACAGATCAACCAGGTCATTCTCTCAGAGTTGACCTCCACTGACAAGAGAGGAGTGAGCCCTCATGCGCTTTTAGCCAGTTTCAGTCCACGGTGACTCCATGAGTTTCAGTGTAGAACTATGCTCCAGAGGGTTTTCAATGGATGTGATCTTTTGGAAGCAGACCACCAGGCCTCCTTCCAAGGCTCTTCGCGGTGGATTCAAATCTCCAAACTTGCATAAGTAGACAAACACTTAACTGCTTGCGCCAAACAGGGCCACCTGTGTGTACTTTTAGAGGTTCTTAAATCTGTATGTCCTTCCTGTCATGTGCTCTGGGCCTTGACTTATTTCTTCCTGTGCTGTTTTTCTTTTGGGTGCTTTTGAGATGTCAGAGGTGAAGCCTTTATGGTACCTACGCCACAGTGGAGATAGCCATTTATGCCTGGTATCGTATAGCCAAAGATTAATATGTGACCATATTTCATTAAGATAAATTTGAAACATGACTTTGTTTTTAAATTCATTTAGTGCTTGTTTGCAGCAGCCGTTTGTACTATTGAGCTATGTATCTCAGATCCTGTAAAATCTGTGTGTTTTCTTTATTTCACCTGGGAACCGGAATTTGTTTTACCTCTGACTTTTGCAAATTTCTTGAGTATTTTTATATCACATGATTGGCAGTAATTCAGTGGGTAGGATAAGAATGTTGGTACTACAAAAAGCAATCATTTAATCATATCGGGATGCAGAAAGGCATATCTAATTAAACAATAGTAGGACAGTCATCACCATTTATCTGTCAGTTTCTCATACTGTGGTGGCTTGCTTGTTGCTGTGATGCTAGAAGTTATGACACCAGAATTTTAAATACCAGCAGGGTCACTCATGGTGGACAGGTTTCAGAGGACCTTCTAGACCAAGACAGATTAGGAAGAAAGGCTTGGTGATCTGCTTCCAAAAATCAGCCAGTGAAAACCCTATGGGTCACAACAGAATACTGTCCACTACAGTGTTGGAAGATGAGCTCCCTAGGTTGGAAACAACAACCACAACAATGGGCTCAGACTAATGATCATGAAGACGGCACAGGACCAGGCAACATTTTGTTCTGTTGCATGTAGGCTTGGCATGAATCGGCACTGGCTCGACAGTAACCCACAACAACAAAGATACAGAAAAATGGAAAAGACTGAGAACTTGAAACTAAACTGTATACTGGATGGGGCAGGCGGCGTAGAGGGTGAGGAACAAGGGAAAGAAGGTACAGGAATCCAACTCAGATAAAGATCTAAGATAAAGTCCAGTCTTAGAAGCAAAGAACAAAAATCAGTGGCTACTTTTATTTACTCACATTAAATATGCTTTTATTTCATGCTAGGTGCTGTGTTAAGCATTCGTTCTTTTTTTTTTTTTTTCATGTAATCCTCATTAAAATCCTATAAGGTATATATACTTAGACTGTCCCTTTCTATAGATGGGAAAATGTAGACTAGTGAGTAGAGTGGTACTTGAGACTAACATGCCGACTCCAGAGTCTGGGTTTGGTTTAACCTTTTCCCCTGTTCTTTTAGCTCTTACTCTTGGTGGTCTATTCCATATCCGCCAGCTGTTGGAGTCTCTTGGCTGGCAGGTAGCCCTCTTGAATGATTTAACAGTAAAGTGGCTCAGATTGTGAGGATTAAATGACTATGTCACCTTTCTCCAAATTTCTTCTCCATTGAACCAAAAATAAGTCAAGTCCTTTGCCTGAGCAAATACTGAACCAGGTAAAGAAATGCCAGCCTCCTCCTCATAGAGACATTTCTTTTCTCCCTAAGTGGATGTCTCAAAATCTACTTTTTCACTTGGATAGGGTTGGTAAGACCCTGGAAAGAGCAGCATGGGAAGGGGACAGAATGTTCCAGAAAGTCTTTGGCATTTGACTCTCTCTCCTTCCCTCTTTTCCTCTGTGATTGACTTATATGGACTGTGACTATTGGGTGAATTAGTTGGTTGTCACAGGGCCTTTTCAGCTAACTATTGGAAAACCTGGAGTGCAGGCTGTTGGTACCAACTGTGAGTAGCTCTTTTTAGAATACGGAGTATTCACTGCCTGTTTTCAGCTGTGAGATTTTAATAGGCCGATATAATGAAGTTGGGCATGCAGAAGTATGCAGGTGGGGTGGTGGGGCAGTGGTAGTGTACTTAATTTTGAAGTCTTCCTAATGAGCTGATATCTACACAGCATCTTAAAATATGAAGAGTAGTTAAGAAGATTGGAGAATAGCATGCCCAGTGGAAGGAAGAGAATGAGCAATGGAGGGCTGAATAAGAATAGGGACCGCTCAGAGCAATCTGGTGTTATTAGACTAAAAAATACAGGTGGGCTGTAATATTAGATGAGAGGTTCTTAAACATTTCATACCTAAATTTAGGATTATTTGTGAGGAAGGAGGGGTGCTGAGAATGCAAAGAAGATGAAATGACCACCAAAAAAACCCAAACCCGTTGCTGTCGAATCGATTCCGACTCATAGTGACCCTACAGGACAGGGTGGAACTGCCCCATAGAGTTTCCAAGGAGTGCCTGGCAGATCTGAACTGCCAACCTTTTGATTAGCAGCCATAGCATTAACTACTATAACTACTATGCCACCAGGGTTTTCTAAATGACCACAAGGATTTTCAAAGGGAAGCTGCAGAGACTGGCATCAAAATTCCAAGCTTCTCAGTGACCAAAGCTCTCTAACCAAAATATAAAGCATTCCTTTAAGCAAGTTTTTTTTTTTTTTTTTTTTTTTTTACTTTAGATGAAGGTTTACAGAGCAAACTAGCTTTTCATTAAACAATTAGTACACATACTGTTTTTGTGACATTGGTTACCAATCCCATGGCATGTCAATACTCTCCCTTGTTGACCTTGGGTTCCCTATTACCAGTTTTCCTGTCCCCTCCTGCCTTCTAGTCCTTGCCTCTGGGCTGGTGTGTGCCCCTTTAGTCTTGTTTTGTTTTATGGGCCTGTCGGGTGAACCTCAGGAATGACTTCATTGCTGAGCTATAAAGGTACCTGGAGGCCATACTCTCGGGGTTTCTCCAATCTCCGTCAGGACAGTAAGTTTGGTCTCTTTTTGTGAGTTAGAATTTTGTTCTACATTCTTCTCCTGCTCTGTCCAGGACCTTCTATCGTGATCCCTGTCAGAGCAGTCAGTGGTCGTAGCTGGCACCATCTACTTGTACTGGACTCAGTCTGGTGGAGGCTGTGGTAGTTGTGGTCCATTAGTCTTTTAGATTAATCTTTCCCTTGTGTCTTTGGTTTTCTTCATTCTCCCTTGCTCCTGATGAGGTGAGACCAGTGGAGTATCTTAGATGGTCCCTCACAAGCTTTTAAGACCCCAGACACTACTCATCAAAGTAAAATGTTGAACATTTTCTTTACAAACTATGTTTTGCCAATTGAGCTGAATGTTCCCCAAGACCATGGTCCCCAGAGCCCTCAGCCCGGTAATTTGGGCCCTCGGGGAGTTTGGATATGTCTATGGAGCTTCGTGGCCTTTAGGCAAACTTCTTAAGTGGAAGGCAAATTTTTTAATAAGAACTTATTTTTAGGTACTTCATCAACATCTATGAGTACTATCTTTCTTGCTGTTTAATAGACTCAAAAACAAATATAAAGATTTGATATGGATTCTTTTTGGACTTCGTAAACTCAGATTTTTTTTTTTCTTTTTCCTTCTGATTGTAAGGGAAAATAGCCCATGCCTTGGTCTGTTCACCATTGTATTTGTCAGGCCAGTATTAAGTACAATGCCTGAAATATAGGAGATCTGTGAAAAATGCTGTCGAATGAATGATGACTATCTTTAATCCTCCAAAGAAAAAATACTTGATATCATTTAATTAATGATAAAAGTTTCACAAAATTCTAACACGTAGCCCTTTCAAAGAGAACTATTCCTTTACCTACTGATGAACATTTGAGTTATTTCTAGTCTGGGCTACTATTAATAAAGCTGTACAAGTTTTGGGTGGACATACGTTTTTGTTTCTCTAGGGTAAATACTTCGGAATAGAATTGCTTGGTCATCGTGCAGTTTGATATGTACTTTTAAAAGAAACTTCCCAGTTTTAAGGTAGTGATACTTTCACACTCCCACCAACTATGAATGGGAGCTCAAGCAACTCCATATCATCACCACAATTTGGTGGTGTTTGACATTTAAATTTTGTCCATTTGGTACGTATGTAATGGCATCTCATTGCGGATTTAACTCACACTTCCATCATGAATAATAAAGTTGAGTACTTTCTCAGGTGCTTAGTGGTCATTCATGTATCTGTTCAAAAACTTTTCCTAATTCGGTTACTTGTCTCCTTACTATTGAGTTGTAGGGATTCTTTACACATCCAATATTAATTAATATTTTGTGAGACATATGTTTTAGGAATATTTTATCCCAATCTGTGGCTTTTTTTCATTTTTTTCAGGGTATCCTTTGAAGAGCAGACATTTTACAATTTTGACTGAAGCCCAATTTAACAAGTTTGTTCTTTTATGATTCTCAATTTTTGAGATTGGCTTATGGTTTTGATGATAAGGGCTAGTCTCAGAGACTGTTGCAGAGTGTTTATAATAACCCTGTGACCATTCAAGTTTTAGGAAATGCAATGACTGCTTTTGCTCTTGAGTAGGAAGTAGTAAAGGAGCCCTGGTGGTGTAACAGTTGAGTGCTTGGTTGCTAACGAAAGGTTGGTGGTTCGAACTCACCCAGTGGATCCTTAGAAGAAAGACCTGGCAATCTCCTCCCATAAAGATCATAGCTAGGAAACCCTATGGAGCAGTTCTACTCTGTCAAGTGGGGTTGATATGGAGTCAGAATCAACTTGACGGCACTTAACAACAGCAACAAGGATGTAGTAATTTACAGCAGGCCTATACTCCCACTGCAACAATTTGAAAAGCCAGCTAGTTACAAAAGGCATATGATTAAAAATATTGGAGAGCTGTAGAAATAACAACGACTAGGCAAACCGGAACTCAGGGTGTGGGGTTTTTGAGGTGACCTGATAACCACTAGCTATTTTCTTCCCTGGGATACCTGCTGATTTGGGCTGCAGACAGGATAAGGTTTATTCTAAACGGAAGGACCGTACTAGAGGCAAGGGCAAACTTGAAGGCTTTTTTCAAGCACTTGATTCTGGCCTGATGGGTTAAAAACTTGAGGAGGCCCAAATGCAATTGGTTTTCCCCGCAAGACATTTAGTGAGTTCTGGGATTACACAGGAAACCGGAAGCTAGACCAAGGGCTCCTAAAGTCAGAGTGAAATTCCTATAATCTCGAAGTGCTTACAAGACAAATTGCAATGAAGGGAAGAGGCTTTTTTTTTTTTTTTTTTAACACACAAGTCACTCTCCCTTTTAAAACATTGGCCAGACTTTTGAAGCTCTGGGGGATAGAAGTTTCGAGCTAACCTCAAACCTCCCACAGAGCAGCATTATATCTCCTGCCATTTTTCAAGCTTGAAAAATCAAGATCTCAAACAAAAACGCAGAACAGGGATCAAGCAAAGGAGAACATAGCTTACCAAAAGTGCAATCCCATCCTGACCCAGTTCAGCCCCTGCTTGGATTTAGGTAATAAGCCCCTCACCCTTTCTTCTAAACAGAGGGAAGGGGAATTTGCTCCTGAGGAAAATCTTATTTATAGTTTATTGTTGTTCTTTTATATACAACATCTGCTAGAAAGTCAAAAAGTAATAGATAAGCAAAGAGGCATAATAGTGACACTTAATCAAGAAATAAATAACCAATGGAAGCATATCCACATATGGCCCAGATAGTTAGAATGAACAAAGAATGACTTTGAAATAACCATGATTCATACAGAGAATCTTCTGGATTAAACTGATAAAAAGATCGAGAATTTCAATAGAAAATTAGAGTCTATAAAAATGATCAAATACTCTAAAAATATTAAATAATTTTATATTTGAAATTTAAGTATTCATTGGAAGAATTTAACAGCAGACAGGAGACTGGAAAACATAGAAGAGTGAATGTGAAAAGGAGTCAATAAAAATTATCCAAACTGATGCATAGAGAAAAAAGAGAACAGCAACAGGAAAAAACAAACAATAAAAATGGACATATTAGAAATGCGGGACACAGACAAAAAGGCAAACATATATTTATTTGGAGTACTAGAAGAAGAGAAGAAAAATGGGCAGAAACAACAGCTAAAGAGAAAATGGACAGGGATTTTCCCAAACTGGTGAAAGACATCAACTCAAAGATTCCAAAAGCTCAGTGACTCCCACACAGGATAAAGAAAACCACACTTGGACACATTATCTCGAACTGTTGAAAACCAAAGGAAAAGAAAAAATGTTAAATCCATCAAAGAGGAAAAAGTATACTATTTTCAATGGAGAAGCAAGTCTAAGAGTTGAATTTTCAACAGAGACTATGGAACCTAGAAAGAACAAATAGGATAAGTTGGTACAACTTCATTGATGAGCAATTTGGCATTCTTTCAAAAGTTGAAGGTGCTCGTATCTTTCCATTGAGCAATTTCATCCCCCTCTCTCACTCACACACACTTGCAAGTGTGAAAAACAGAAACGACTCATATATACGTCAACAGGAGAATGGATAGGTCATTTGCGGTATAGCCATTCGATACGAATGAATCTATACAAGTTGTAGAAAAAGAAGTACAACATGTGCTATACATAAAGTCTTAAAACCCCAGGATGATACTTTATAATGTGTATGAGTATGAAATATTCAGCACAAGTATAAAAACATGCATGAATCAGAGAGAGATTCTCAGGGGGGACTCAGTTATATCCTTTAAAATTATGAATAAATGAAAACTGTGACAATGTTGACTGGTGGATACGCTGGTGTTCTTAATACTTTTACCTATTCTTACTTGTAGGCTTGACATATCTCACAATAGCATCATTCAAAAATAATCAAGAACCCTTAGGACTTGAAGGAACTTGAACATAGAGTTCTCAGATTTTTAAAAAATTTCTTCTGGTGGAAGGGAATGGGGCGATTCTAGAGTATTTCAAAGTTATTTCTGGTGCCTTTCTGAGCTCAGAGCAGTCCCTGCCCAATGAAGTTATCCACACACATGGACTTGGCTTCGAAAGTGGAAAACAGCATTTCTATTTCCATTTGATCTTAAAAAGTCAGCAGAACTTGAGAAGTGCTCAGCTCACCAGAGAAAAATCCACCACAAAGAGGCCCCTAGGAATCTTAGGCTTTTATTTATTTATTTACATCTTTCCTGATTAGAGTTGCCTTATCGTTTGAGGTCTTTATTCTAAAACGAAATCACTTCTCCTACTGTGCTGGGCGACCTCTCTGCAAAGCTCACCAGGCAACGCTCTCTCTGCTCAGAAACTTCTCGGTATTATAAGAAGACTGCTTCCTGGGTGTCATAAAGCCTGTTCTCAGATGTGCTGTTTCCAGATGCCTTAGATTAATCTGACTGCATGGGGTTGTTCTGTGTGTTGGACGGCACGCCTAACATCTGCAGGCTGCAATGATTATATGAAGAAGCACTTACACCAAAAAATGACTACCTTGTATTCATGAAAGTGGTTTTACTTCTTGCACAAATGGCCAACAAGCTGTTCTGCTAAAGGGTGTTGTGTATTAACTCATCAAGGGAAAAAGGTCATTTTAAAAAAAGCCACCAGGTGGGAAGTGCAATTAAGTTATTACAATATGAGGGTGGATCAAAAATTGAAACCTATTATTAATCAAGCAGTCTACAAATTTAAGTCCATACTAATGGCTTCTATAATACCATTTTAACTAACAGCGTTTCCAAAATTTAAATTATTCTTTCTCACAGTTTTAAGACAAAAACAAAACAAACAAAACCAAACTCATTGCCATCTATTCTGACTCATAGCAACCGTACAGGACAGAGTAGAACTGCCTCATAGAGTTTCCAAGGAGCACCTGGTGGATTTGAACTGCTGACCTTTTGGTTAGCAGCTGTAGCACTTAACCACTACACCACCAGGGTTTCTGTTTTAAGACAAAGGTTAGCTAAATTGTTTTAAATGAGGCAGAGAGAAATTCTCTCACTCATTTGAGTGAACTCAGTGACTGAGATTAGGTAAAGATTTTAACGATTTGAACAAGGAAATCAGATCAGATTATGCTGTATTTATTACATCTCTCAGCAAAAATAGACTGGAGGAAATTATTTCTCCTTTCCTCATCTTTTCCTGTGCTTCGGAAGAAGATTTTATAGGGAAAATTTATGGGCAAAGACATAAAGCTGCAACACAAGCAGATGGTGTGCTAGTTTGACCTTAACTTTCATTTTAAATTAAGCTCAGGTCGCCTGAATTCCAAAAAAAAAAAAAAAAGTAAATTGCAAATCGTTTCTCATTCCCCACTGAGTTACACACACACCTGTGAATTCTAGCATTTCCTTGTCACACAATGATAAGGAGGTGCTTGCAATTTCAATCTTGATTTGAGATTGAAATGGATGACATTCTTTGTCATGATTGAAAGATAAACACAAAAACTCACCAGAAATCCCTTAGAGAGGCTCAGCCAAGCGGTTCTTCCTCTTAGCAAATAACTGCTTGGACAATAAACACAGGGAAAAGCACTCAGTAGACTTTGTCTAACCAAAGGTAGCCTATACCAGTAGCAACGATGGCCTCTTTAAATCAAAACTGGAACTAACGATACCATGTGCAGCAAAGATGAAGGGAAACAATCTCTTTCAATTACTGCTAAAGGATTCAAAATTAGAAATAAAAAATCTGATGCAGGGACTTGAAAGGTGCCTGTATTAACAACAAGATCTGAAGTTTAAGCTTCATTACCTTCATAGTATATTCACTTCTGATCAAAAACCTTAAAATGATCCAGCAATCTAATTCTGAACTGTATTCAAAACAACTGTTTTGATAAATGTACAAAGCTATACATTTGAAGATCTCTTTTATGGCAATGATTAGGGTACTGAAAAATTGAGGACAACCTGAATATCTAAGGGATAAGTAATTATTGCACAGCTATTCTACAGACCATTACAGAGTTATAAAAAATAAAATGCAGACCTATATTTTAATGAGGCTCATGATAAGCTCTTAACTCGTTGCCATCAAGTCAATTCCAATTTACAGTGACTCTATGGGACAGAGTAGAACTACCCCATCGTGTTTCCAAGGCTATAAATCTTTACAGAAGCGGACTACCACATCTTTCTCCTATGGAGTACCTGGTGGGTTCAAACTGCCAACCTTTCGGTTTACAGCCAAGTGCTTAACCACTGTACACCAGGGCTCTGATAAGCTCTTAAGTCTATAAAAACTAGGTTATAAAATATAATATATTAAAATAAGTAAAATGTGATTTCATTTTTGTAGATATTTAGTCTTTGTGTAAAACGGTGGGGAAAAAAATTAAGATAGTTCAGTGGCGAAACAGTCTTAGTAACCATGTAGGATTAGATACCACAAGTGATAAAGAGAGTCTTGACCAGCTTTTTACACCAAACACATTAATTCTAGATTGATTGTGGATCTAAATGTGAAAAATGAAACAATGGAGGTTTCGGAAAAACAAGAGAACATCTCGTTGACCTGTGATAGGTAAGGATTTCTTAAACAAGATACAGAAAGTGCTTTTATTAAAAAAAAAAAAAAAAATGTGAATTGCACTACATTTAAAGAAATCCTATTTATCAAAAAAAAAAACACTTAGAGTAAAATAACAAACCACATGGTGGAAGGAGATAATTACAGAATATAAATAAGAGCAAGGACTAGAAACCAGAATATACAAAGACCCTCAACAAAACAATAAGGGAAAAAGTTGACGGTGTACTAGTAAAATGTGCAAAAGACTTGAACATGCAATTGACAAAAAAGGAATATCCAAATGGCCAATAAACATAAGAAAAGGTGCTCAGCTTCAGCAGTCATCAAGGAAATGCAATTAAATCCTAATGAGGCATTATTTTATACCACCAGAATAACTAAAGATGACAGATCACATCAGGTATTGTGAAACAACTGAAACTTTCTTTCACAGCTGGTAGGTGTACAAATCAGTACCAGCACTTAGAAAATTCTCTGGCAATATTTACTCAAGCTAAATGTATGCCTACCCTATGACTTGACTTTGTTCATAGGTATGCGTCTTATGCTGGGTTCTCTAGAGAAGCAAAACCAATGAAGTGTGTGTATATACACATATATATACACATACATATACACGGGCAGTTCTACTCCGTCCTATAGGGTCACTATGAGTCAGAATCGACTCAACTGCACTGGATTGGTTTTGGGTTATATGTATATGTGTGTGTGTGTATATATATATATATATATATATATAGAAAGAGAGACAGAAAGGTTTATCTCAAGGAAATGACTCACATGGTTGTAGAGGCTGCCAAGTCCCAAATCCATGGGTCAGGCATCACGCTGGAGGCTTCTCCTGACTCACATGCCTGTAGGAGCTGACGAACCTAAGATTGGCAGGTCAGATGGCAAGCCATTGGCTCATAGGCTGCAGAGGCTGATGAATCCCATGACTGACAGGAAATGAGGCAGGCAGCTGGCTCAAATCCCAAGAACTAGAGGTCAGATGGTGAACCTGCTGCAGGATCCAGAGCAAGCAAGTGAGCTTTGCCAAAATGTCCAGACGTATATACTGGATGCGAGCCACATCCCTGAGGAAACTCCCTTACAATTGATTGGCTGATTACATCAAATCCCATCAAAAGAGGACTACAACATTATATAACTACCAAACTACATCACTACATGACTGCCAAACCACTGAGAATCATACCCAGCCAAACTGACACACAACCTTAACCATCACAGTCTACCCCTTGTCAACTTGGCACCTGTACACATCTCCTTAAAACATTCACAATCTCTAAATAAAGAAAAGTACAAGTCATATTTATGTCTAACATGATACAACTAACATGCATACAACTGAAAACACACTAGCCCTGTTTACATCTTATATATCATAAGAAAACAAACATATTGGATGTACACATACAAGGAAGAAATACTCATAAAAATTACAGTTCTCATTTCTGCAACTGGTCACATGGTCATAGCTCATATTTAGAACTACTTTCTTCTACTACCCACTCTGTATTCCCTTTACCCTCAGCAAACACCTCAGCTGGTGATGGTTCTTTGCCTGGTAGGGTGACCCAAACCTTCATTCTATCAAGCCAACTGCTTCTGGAGGATGGGGAACATGGTAGGAACAGGGAATCTTATGAGCATGAGCCCGCTGCCATAATTTATTTGCTGTGAAGTGAATCCCTTCATCTGAGACGATGCTGTATGGGATACCATGACGGTGGATAAGGTGTTCTGTGAGTCCACAGATGGTAGTTTTTTCAGAGGCACTGCATGCAGGGAAGGCAAATTCATATTCGAGTAAGTGTCTATCCCAGTAAGGAGGAAACACTACCCTAGGAAACACTACCCTTTCCATGATGGCAGTGATCCAAGGTAATCAACCTGCCACCAGGTTGCTGGATGGTTACCTCGAGGAATGGTGCCATACTGGGGACTCAGTGTTGGTGTCTGCTGCTGGCAGATTGGGCAATCAGCAGTGGCTGTAGCCAATTCGACCTTGGTGAGTGAAGTCTGTGTTGCTGAGCTTGTACGTAACCTCCATTCCTGCCACCACAGCCACTTTGTTCATGAGCCCATTGGGCAATGATAGGAGTAGATGGGGAAAGAGGATGGCTGGTTTCCACAGAATGTGTTGTCCTATCCACTTGATTGTTAAAATCCTCCTCTGCCCAGGTTACCTTTTGGTGAGCATTCACATGAGACACAAATACCTTCATTTCTTTGGTCCATTCAGAGAGGTCTATTCACACACTGCTTCCCCATACTGTCTTGTCACCAATTTTCCTATCATGTTCCTTCCAAGTCCCTGACTATCCAGCCAATTGGCCACAGTCCATGAATTAGTATATATACTCACATCTAGCCGTTTCTCCTTCCAAGCAAAGTGAACGACCAGGTGCACTGCTTGAAGTTCTGCCCACGGGGAGAATTTTCCTTCACCTCTGTCTTTCACAGGGAGGTCTCAGGAAGGGACTACAGAGCTGTCACTGTTCATTTTCACGTGGTGCCTGCATATTGCACAGAACCATCTGTAAACCAGGCACGGATTTTCTCTTCTTTAGTCAGCTGATCATATGGAACTTCCCATGAGTCCATAGGTGCAGAATTGGAGAGGGCAGGTAATGTGACAGGCGTGAAGACCATGGACATTTGGGCCTCTTCCTTGTGCAACTTATTTGTGCCTTCCAGCCCTGCTTGAACCCGATCTCATATATACCACTTCCATTTAATGATGGAGTGCTGCTGTGCATGTCCAACTTTATGACTCTGTGGGTCAGACAACACCCAATTCATGATGGGCAGCTAAGGCCACATGGTGTCTTCATGGCCCATGGTTAAACTGCAGAGGATGGCAGGATTTTACTCCAAAATATTGGGTCCTGCCAAGGACCCCAAACAGCATCTCTATCTGCCACTGACACTTCAAGCACCATTGGATCAGCTGGATCATGTGGTCCAAATGGCAGAGCAGGTTGCATGGCAGCCTTAACCTGTTGCAGAGCCTTCTCTTGTTCTGGGTTCCATTCAACACTAGTAACTTTTTGAATCACTTGATAAATAGGCCAGGGTAGCACATCCAAGTGAGGGATATGTTGCCTTCAATGTCCAAAGAGGCCTACCAGACATTGTGCATCCTTTTTAGTTGTAGGAAGGGCCATATGTAAGAATTTTTCCTTCGCTTCAGAAAGATATTTTTGACATGCCCCACACCACTGGACTCCTAGAAATTTCACTGATGTGGAAGGCACCTACATTTTTGTGTGATTAATTTCCCACCCTCTATCACACAAATGTTTTACCAGTTAAGTCCAGAGTCAATGACACTTCTTCCTTACTAGGTCCATCAACATAACATCCTCAATGTAATGGATCAGTGTGATATCTTGTTGATGGGAAAGGTGATCAAGGTCCCTGTGGAGTAAATTATAACATAGGGCTGGGGAGTTGATATACTTTGAGGTAGGGCACTGAAAGCATATTGATAGCCTTGCCAGCTGAAGGCAAACTGCTTCTGGCGTTACTTCAAAACTAGAATTGGGGACGGAGCCAAGATGGCGGACTAGGCAGACGCTACCTCGGATCCCTCTTACAACAAAGACACGGAAAAACAAGTGAATCAATCACATACATAACAATCTATGAACCCTGAACAGCAAACACAGACTTAGAGACGGAGAATGAACTAATACAGGGAAGCAGTGATTGTTTCCAGAGCCTGGAGCCAGCGTACCAGTCAGGTACGGCACAAGCACAGAGACCTGCTCCACCCCCCTGAACTAACCCCGGGAGGGGGACCAGCCGGTTCCACGGGCGGCGTGGGACGCAGCCGGTAGGAGAAGTCCCTGGGAGGCAGTGACTGGTCTTGGAGCAGAAAGAGCAGCATCCGAGCTGGGGAACCGTCCCGCAGGGATTTGGACTGGACACAGGTACGCCATAAACACGGAGAGTTGCTCCACCCCCCTGAACTAACCCCGGGAAGGGGACCAGCCGGGTCGCGCGGGCGGCGTGGGACGCAGACGGTAGGAGAAGTCCCCGGGAGGCAGCAACTGGTATTGGAGTGGGGAGAACAGTGTCCCAGGAGGGACACTCGGTCACGGCACAAGCACGGGGAGCTGCTCCACCCATCTGAACTAACTCCGGGAGGAGGCCCAACTGGTTCGTGGAGGCGGCACGGCCACGCGGCTGGAGGGACGAGAAGTCCCCGGGAGGCAGCGACTGATTTTGGAGTTGAGAGTGCACCGTCCCAGTAGGGGAGCCTTGACGCTGGGCGTGGGGCTGGAAGCGGAGGATCTGACCTTGACTCCAGTGGGCCAGACCCCCCGGGGGCAATCTCCACACAGCCAGCACACATAGGCGACACGCCCGCGAGAATCTCAGATATAATAGTCATTCCAAGCAAGACAAGCAACTCTGGCTATATTCTGAGGTGCTACTCTCCTATCTCTCTGTTGCCTCCCCCACCCTCCCCAGGCGGCTTCATTAACATCTGAATAGCCTGAGCCAGAGGGAGAACTCTGATAGGGATCTGACTGCATTTTTTTTTTAGCGGATTTTCTGGAAAAACTAGTTTCCCAGTGATGGCTCAGAGACAACAATCCATATCAAACCACTTAAAGAAGCAGACCGTGACAGCTTCTCCAACCCCCCAAACAAAAGAATCAAAACCTTTCCCAAATGAAGATACAATCTTGGAATTATCAGATACAGAATATAAAAAACTAATTTACAGAATGCTTAATGATATCACAAATGAAATTAGGATAACTGCAGAAAAAGCCAAGGAACACACTGATAAAACTGTTGAAGAACTCAAAAAGATTATTCAAGAACATACTGGAAAAATTAATAAGTTGCAAGAATCCATAGAGAGACAGCATGTAGAAATCCAAAAGATTAATAATAAAATAACAGAATTAGACAACGCAATAGGAAGTCAGAGGAGCAGACTTGAGCAATTAGAATGCAGACTGGGACATCTGGAGGACCAGGGAATCAACACCAACATAGCTGAAAAAAAATCAGATAAAAGAATTAAAAAAAATGAAGAAACCCTGAGAATTATGTGGGACTCTATCAAGAAGGATAATCTGCGGGTGATTGGAGTCTCAGAACAGGGAGGGGGGACAGAAAACACAGAGAAAATAGTTGAAGAACTCCTGACAGAAAACTTCCCTGACATCATGAAAGACGAAAGGATAGCTATCCAAGATGCTCATCGAACCCCATTTAAGATTGATCCAAAAAGAAAAACACCAAGACATATTATCATCAAACTCGCCAAAACCAAAGATAAACAGAAAATTTGAAAAGCAGCCAGGGAGAAAAGAAAGGTTTCCTTCAAGGGAGAATCAATAAGAATATGTTCTGACTACTCAGCAGAAACCATGCAGGCAAGAAGGGAATGGGACGACATATACAGAACACTGAAGGAGAAAAACTGCCAGCCAAGGATCATATATCCAGCAAAACTCTCTCTGAAATATGAAGGCAAAATTAAGATATTTACAGACAAACACAAGTTTAGAGAATTTGCAAAAACCAAACCAAAGCTACAAGAAATACTAAAGGATATTGTTTGGTCAGAGAACCAATAATATCAGATATCAGCACAACACAAGGTCACAAAACAGAACGTCCTGATATCAACTCAAATAGGGAAATCACAAAAACAAACAAATTAAGATTAATTTAAAAAAAATACACATAACAGGGAATCATGGAAGTCAATAGGTAAAAGATCACAATAATCAAAAAAGGGACTAAATACAGGAGGCATTGAACTGCCATATGGAGAGTGATACAAGGCAATACAGAACAATACAAGTTAGGTTTTTACTTAGAAAAATAGGGGTAAATAATAAGGCAACCACAAAAAGGTATAACAACTCTATAACTCAAGATAAAAACCAAGAAAAACGTAACAACTCAACTAACATAAAGTCAAGCACTATGAAAATGAGGATCTCACAATTTACCAAGAAAAACGCCTCAGCACAAAAAAGTATGTGGAAAAAGGAAATTGTCAACAACACACATAAAAAGGCATCAAAATGACAGCACTAAAAACTTATTTATCTATAATTACCCTGAATGTAAATGGACTAAATGCACCAATAAAGAGACAGAGAGTCACAGACTGGATAAAGAAACACGATCCATCTATATGCTGCCTACAAGAGACACACCTTAGACTTAGAGACACAAACAAACTAAAACTCAAAGGATGGAAAAAAGTATATCAAGCAAAGAATAAGCAAAAAAGAAGAGGAGTAGCAATATTAATTTCTGACAAAATAGACTTTAGACTTAAATCCACCACAAAGGATAAAGAAGGACACTATATAATGATAAAAGGGACAACTGATCAGGAAGACTTAACCATATTAAATATTTATGCACCCAATGACAGGGCTGCAAGATACATAAATCAAATTTTAACAGAATTGAAAAGCGAGATAGATACCTCCACAATTATAGCAGAAGACTTCAACACACCACTTTCGGAGAAGGACAGGACATCCAGTAAGAAGCTCAACAGAGACACGGAAGATCTAATTACAACAATCAACCAACTTGACCTCATTGACAGAACTCTCCACCCAACTGCTGCAAAATATACTTTTTTTTCTAGCGCACATGGAACATTCTCTAGAATAGACCACATATTAGGTCATAAAACAAACCTTTGCAGAGTCCAAAACATCGAAATATTACAAAGCATCTTCTCAGACCACAAGGCGATAAAACTAGAGATCAATAACAGAAAAACTAGGGAAAAGAAATCAAATACTTGGAAAATGAACAATACCCTCCTGAAAAAAGACTGGGTTATAGAAGACATCAAGGAGGGAATAAGGAAATTCATAGAAAGCAACGAGAATGAAAATACTTCCTATCAAAACCTCTGGGACACAGCAAAAGCAGTGCTCAGAGGCCAATTTATATCAATAAATGCACACATACAAAAAGAAGAAAGAGCCAAAATCAGAGAACTGTCCCTACAACTTGAACAAATAGAAAGTGAGCAACAAAAGAATCCATCAGGCACCAGAAGAAAACAAATAATAAAAATTAGAGCTGAACTAAATGAATTAGAGAACAGAAAAACAATCGAAAGAATCAACAAAGCCAAAAGCTGGTTCTTTGAAAAAATTAACAAAATTGATAAACCATTGGCTAGACTGACTAAAGAAATACAGGAAAGGAAACAAATAACCCGAATAAGAAACGAGAAGGACCACATCACAACAGAACCAAATGAAATTAAAAGAATCATTTCAGATTACTACGTAAAATTGTACTCTAACAAATTTGAAAACCTAGAAGAAATGGATGAATTCCTGGAAAAACACTACCTACCTAAACTAACACATTCAGAAGTAGAACAACTAAATAGACCCATAACAAAAAAAGAGATTGAAACGGTAATCAAAAAACTCCCAACAAAAAAAAGCCCTGGCCCGGACGGCTTCACTGCAGAGTTCTACCAAACTTTCAGAGAAGAGTTAACACCACTACTACTAAAGGCATTCCAAAGCATAGAAAATGACGGAATACTACCCAACTCATTCTATGAAGCCACCATCTCCCTGATACCAAAACCAGGTAAAGACATTACAAAAAAAGAAAATTATAGACCTATATCCCTCATGAACATTGATGCAAAAATCCTCAACAAAATTCTAGCCAATAGAATCCAACAATACATCAAAAAAATAATTCACCATGATCAAGTGGGATTTATACCAGGTATGCAAGGCTGGTTTAATATCAGAAAAACCATTAATGTAATCCATCACATAAATAAAACAAAAGACAAAAACCACATGATCTTATCAATTGATGCAGAAAAGGCATTTGACAAAGTCCAACACCCATTCATGATAAAAACTCTTACCAAAATAGGAATTGAAGGAAAATTCCTCAACATAATAAAGGGCATCTATGCAAAGCCAACAGCCAATATCACTCTAAATGGAGAGAATCTGAAAGCATTTCCCTTGAGAACGGGAACCAGACAAGGATGCCCTTTATCACCGCTCTTATTCAACCTCTTGTTGGAAGTCTTAGCCAGGGCAATTAGGCTAGACAAAGAAATAAAAGGTATCCGGATTGGCAAGGAAGAAGTAAAGTTATCACTATTTGCAGATGACATGATTATATACACAGAAAAGCCTAAGGAATCCTCCAGAAAACTACTGAAACTAATAGAAGAGTTTGGCAGAGTCTCAGGTTATAAAATAATCATACAAAAATCACTTGGATTCCTCTACATCAACAAAAAGAACACCGAAGAGGAAATCACCAAATCGATACCATTCACAGGAGCCCACAAGAAGATAAGATACTTAGGAATAAATCTTACCAAGGATGTAAAAGACCTATACAAAGAAAACTACAAAGCTCTACTACAAGAAATTCAAAAGGACATACTTAAGTGGAAAAACATACCTTGCTCATGGATAGGAAAACTTAACATAGTAAAAATGTCTATTCTACCAAAAGCCATCTATACATTTAACGCACTTCCGATCCAAATTCCAATGTCATATTTTAAGGGGATAGAGAAACAAATCACCAATTTCATACGGAAGGGAAAGAAGCCCCGGATAAGCAAAGCACTACTGAAAAAGAAGAAGAAAGTGGGAGGCCTCACCTTACCTGACTTCAGAACCTACTATACAGCCACAGTAGTCAAAACAGCCTGGTATTGGTACAACAACAGACACATAGACCAATGGAACAGAATTGAGAACCCAGACATAGATCCATCCACGTATGAGCAGCTGATATTTGACAAAGGACCAGTGTCAATTAACTGGGGAAAAGATAGTCTTTTTAACAAATGGTGCTGGCATAACTGGATATCCATTTGCAAAAAAATGAAACAGGACCCATACCTCACACCATGCACAAAAACTAACTCCAAGTGGATCAAAGACCTAAACATAAAGACTAAAACGATAAAGATCATGGAAGAAAAAATTGGGACAACCCTAGGAGCCCTAATACAAGGCATAAACAGAATACAAAACATTACCAAAAATGATGAAGAGAACCCCGATAACTGGGAGCTCCTAAAAATCAAACACCTATGCTCATCTAAAGACTTCACCAAAAGAGTAAAAAGACCACCTACAGATTGGGAAAGAATTTTCAGCTATGACATCTCCGACCAGCGCCTGATCTCTAAAATCTACATGATTCTGTCAAAACTCAACCACAAAAAGACAAACAACCCAATCAAGAAGTGGGCAAAGGATATGAACACACATTTCACTAAAGAAGATATTCAGGCAGCCAACAGATACATGAGAAAATGCTCCCGATCATTAGCCATTAGAGAAATGCAAATTAAAACTACGATGAGATTCCATCTCACACCAGCAAGGCTGGCATTAATCCAAAAAACACAAAATAATCAATGTTGGAGAGGCTGCGGAGAGATTGGAACTCTCATACACTGCTGGTGGGAATGTAAAATGGTACAACCACTTTGGAAATCTATCTGGCGTTATCTTAAACAGTTAGAAATAGAACTACCATACAACCCAGAAATCCCACTCCTGGGAATATACCCTAGAGATACAAGAGCCTTCATACAAACAGATATATGCACACCCATGTTTATTGCAGCTCTGTTTACAATAGCAAAAAGTTGGAAGCAACCAAGGTGTCCATCAACGGATGAATGGGTAAATAAATTGTGGTATATTCACACAATGGAATACTATGCATCGATAAAGAACAGTGACGAATCTGTGAAACATTTCATAACACGGAGGAACCTGGAAGGCATTATGCTGAGCGAAATGAGTCAGAGGCAAAAGGACAAATATTGTATAAGACCACTATTACAAGATCTTGAGAAATAGTAAACCTGAGAAGAACACATACTTTTGTGGTTACGAGGGGGGGAGGGAGGGAGGGTGGGGGAGGGAGGGAGGGTGGGAGAGGGTTTTTTATTGATTAATCAGTAGATAAGAACTGCTTTAGGTGAAGGGAAAGACAACACTCAATACATGGAAGGTCAGCTCAATTGGACTGGACCAAAAGCAAAGAAGTTTCCGGGATAAAATGAATGCTTCAAAGGTCAGCGGAGCAAGTGCGGGGGTCTGGGGAACATGGTTTGCAGGGACTTCTAAGTCAATTGGCAAAATAACTCTATTATGAAATCATTCTGCATCCCTCTTTGAAATGTGGCGTCTGGGGTCTTAAATGCTAACAAGCGGTCATCTAAGATGCAGCAATTGGTCTCAACCCACCTGGAGCAAAGGAAAATGAAGAACACCAAGACCACACGACAACTAAGAGCCCAAGAGACAGAAAGGGCCACATGAACCAGAGACCTACATCATCCTGAGACCAGAAGAACTAGTTGGTGCCCGGCCACAATCGATGACTGCCCTGACAGGGAGCACAGCAGAGGACCCCTGAGGGAGCAGGAGATCAGTGGGATACAGACCCCAAATTCTCATAAAAAGACCAAACTTAATGGTCTGATTGAGACTGGAGGAATCCCGGTGGCCATGCTCCCCAGACCTTCTGTTGGCACAGGACAGGAACCATCCCCGAAGACAACTCATCAGAAATGAAAGGGACTGGTCAGCGGGTGGGAGAGTGACGCTGATGAAGAGTGAGCTAATTATATCAGGTGGACACTTGAGATTGTGTTGGCAACTCTTGTCTGGAGGGGGGATGGGAGGTTAGAGAGAGAGGGAAGCCGGCAAAATTGTCACGAAAGGAGAGACTGAAAGGGCTGACTCAAGAGGGGGAGAGCAAGTGGGAGTAGGGAGTGAGATGTATGTAAACTTATATGTGACAGACTGATTGGATTTGTAAACGTTCACTTGAAGCTTAATAAAAGTTATTAAAAAAAACAAAACTAGAATTGGGAGAAAGGCATTGGCCAGATAAATTGTGAATACCAGAAGATGTATTAATTTGCTGAGGCTCTGAAACTACACCTGAAACAGCAGCTGCAATTGAAGTCACCAACTGGTTAAGTTTTTGATAATTCAACTGTCATTCTCCAAGATCCAGTTCTTTCCTTTTTTTTTTTGCATAAGCCAAATAGGCTAGTTGAATAGGGATGTGGTAGGGATCACCAACCTTGCATCCTTCAAGTCTTTGATGGTGGCAGTAATCTCTGCAATCCCTCCAGGAGTACAGTATTGCTCTAGGTTTACTATTTGCCCAGGTAGGGGCAGTTCTAATGGCTTCCACTTGGCTTTTCCCACTATAATAGCCCTTACTCCACATGTCACGGATCTAATGTGGGGTTTCTGCCAGTTGCAGAGTAAATCTATTCCAATTATACATTCTGGAACTGGGGAAATCACTACAGGATGGGTTCGGGCACCCACTGTGAGACAAATCTGAGGTAAGAGTCCTTTAATAACCTGACCTCCATATGTCTCCACTTTGACTGGTGGACCATAGTAACATTTTGGATCTCTTGGAATTAATGCCAGTTCAAAGCCAGTATCCAGTAATCACCTAAGTCTGATTATTTCCTTTTCCCCAATGAGCAGTCACCCTTGTAAAAGGCCATAGATCCCGTTGGGGAAGGCTGGGAGAAAGATTAACAGTATAAATTTTGAGCAGTGTAGTGGGGTCCTTCCTCAAGGAGGCCTGGCTTCCCCTTCATTCAAGGGGTTGTGAGTCTGTAAACTGGCTCGAGTCTGGGAATTGAGAAGCTGTGACTCTGTTTGAAGATTCACGTTAGACTGCTGTTCACTTGACCTAGAACTCTGCTTGTACATGTCAAGTAAATATTTAGTAGACTTCTGATCTATTTCACTCTTAGGGACACCATGATTAAGCAGCCAATGTCATAAATCCAGATTATTCTAATTACTGCTTTGGCTGTGCTGTCCATTACGGTAACCACGCCTACCTTGTCTTTGTCAATCGAGTGCCAACACTTGGCCCCTACCTCCACAGGGTCCAATTAGCCCCATTGTACTTAGGTGTCTTAACTCAGGACCCAGAGCAAATAAGCAAGATTTGCCAGAACATCTGCATAGATACTGGATACAGGTCAAACCCCTGAGAAAACTCCCCTTACAGTTGATTGGCTGATCATACCAGATCACATCACGAAGGATGACTACAAATTACAACATTACATAATAGCCAAACCACTGAGAATCATGGTCCAGCCAAGTTGACACATTATCTTAACCATCACAGCACGTAACCCAAAGAAATGCAGAAGCATAATATTGAGCAGAAGAATCCAGACACAAAAGAATACCTATTGTCTGAGTCTGTTTATGAAGAGTTCAAAAATGGGCAAACCAAACTCTGGTGTTAGAAGTCACTGGTTACCTATTGAGAACAGTAGCTCCTTGAAAAGTCTAGATCAAGCCTTTTGGGGTGCTGGTAATATCTTGTTTCTTGATTTGAGTGCTAGCTACATGGGTGTACTCACTTTGTTAAAAAAAAAAAAAAAGAAATGAGTTCTACACTGAAGCTCTGTGCATTTTTTTTTTTGGTATGTAATTTTTTATGTTATACCTTTACAAAAAGTTTGTTTAAAAAAGTGTGTAAGCCATTAAAATAATGCTGTGAAGTACTGTACCCACAAACTATTATTAATCTTAAAATAGTAGATAGTACAGCTTACGTGTCAAGGTATATCAAAGAGAGCAAATGGAGCTCTTTCAAAAAAAAAAAAGAAACGTTTCTATTCTAAATTCTTCCCTTTGAATAGTTCCAATGAGGTCTAAATATATATTCTCCTTTTTGCCAACTAGAAGCTCATTTGAATGTTTTTCAGCCTTCTGGTTTATTTTTTCCCCCCATAGATCTTTCTCTTTTCAAGGAAATATGTGACTATATTTAAGATGACTTCATAAATTGGGGAATGTCAGAAGGCAAAGAAATACCAAAGAACTAGAAAGAGGTTAATGGATCTAATCACATCCTAGGTGGTTTTTTTTTTTTTTACATTTCTAGGTTTCTCTGCAGTTTTTAAGGGTGATGTCCTGCATCCCAGACTCCCAGACGCAGTGCCCCAAACCACATACTCTGCCGAATGATTAGCTGCCTTTATTCTTAGCTTGTGTCAATATTACCAGTGGGCACCAGAGGAGCCAGTAGGGCCTATTACATCAGGGATCCAAGCACTGAGGAGACTGAGAATGCAATCATGCAGCAGATAATTCCATCCAGTGGAGAACTCCAACGACCTCTAATGTAACGTGTCAGAAAAAAACTGCAGACAGGGAGCTGTGGTTTGCCAAAATGAATAAGTAATATTATACGTCCAAAAATGACCAGCCAAATTTAGCCCTGTGGAGAAATTAATGGTGCTGATGCAAGCATTTCAGGTCGTCTTCCTCCTGCAGCATCTTAAGCTGTGAGCAATTGGGAAAGAGGCTGGTCTTTCAAACTACTTGTTTTTAGTCTATCCAATTAGAAATATTTAGCAAGTTAATGGTCCATATGGAACAAGTCCTATTTCAACAGATAACTGAACTGGCAAACATTTTTTAAAGACTTTCTCTTCGACAGGAATTATGATATCAGAAAAGAAATAAACTTTCAAGTAAATACAGGCTCATGCCAAAGTTATTTTTTAAAGGTCAGCAAATAATTCCTTCACTTAGCCAGTGTCTGGTGTTCCCTCTGATACACAGGATTAACATAAGCAGGATCCCTGGGATCCAGACATTATGGCCAAGCCATGAAGGCAATTATAATAGCTTTTTTTTTTAATGTGGTATACACTATATAAAATTTGGTATTTTAACCACTTTTAAGTGTACAATCCAGTGATATTAATCACATTCACAATGTTGAGCAACCAACATGACTATGTATTTCCAAAACTTTTTCATCCCCCAAATAGAGCCTCTGTATCCATTAAGCAATAACTCTCCAACCCCTGCCCTGCCCATAACTACTAATCTACTTTTTGACTCTATGAATTTTTCTATTCTAGATGTTTCATATAAATGGAATCTTACATTATCTGTCCTTTTGTGTCTAGCTTATTTCACTTATGATAATGTTTTCAAGGGTCATCCATGTTTTAGCACGTACTAGGACTTCATTTCTCTTTATGGCTGGATACTATTCCATTGTGTGTACGTATAGGGTTGCTATGAGTCAGAATCGACTCGACGGCAACAGGTTCAGTTTTTTTGGTTTGTTGTGTATGTACCATATTTTGTTTATCCATTCTTCTATTGATGGACATCTAGATTGTTTCTACCTTTTGGCTATTATGAATAGTGTGCAATGAACACTGGTGTAAAGGATCTATTGGAGTCCCTACTTTCAAGTCTTTGAGGTATATACCCAGAAGTGGAATTGCTGAGTCACATGGTAATTCTATGTTTAACTTTTTGAGAAATTACCAAACCGTTTTCCACAGCAGTTGTACCATTTTACTTACCCACCAACAATGGACGAGAGTTCAATTTCTCCCCTTCCTCATCAAAACTTATTATTATATTTTTAAATAAATGGCCATCCTAGTGGCTTTGAAGTGAATAATAGATATTTTTAAAAAGCATCTGTTATGGCCCAGATTCCATACATATATTTTATTTAATCCTCAAACAACCCTTAAACTAAGCATGGTAGAAGCAGGAGCTTTAAATAGATGGCTCTCCTTTACTGAGTCACAGCATGCCTGGCACTGCACTAAAAATAGAATTTAATACAAAAGGTGTAAAATCTATTTTCCAGATGAGAATACATTGGAATCCCATCATTAATGTCTTCAGCTGACATGAATTAAGCTACAGTCCCTTGGCAACGTGAGAGAGAGCAGCAGAAGGAAAGTGCAGGAAGAAAAATGACTCTAAATGTGGGCGACTTTGCCCTACATTCTACAGAAAGATCTTGTGCATGCAAAAGTTGGACAATGAATAAGGAAGACCAAAGAAGAACTGATGCCTTTGAATTATGGTGTGGGCGAAAAATATCGAATGTACCGTGGGCTGCCAGAAAAGCGAACAAATCTGTGGTAGAAGAAGTACAGCCAGAATGCTCCTCAGAAGTAAGGATGGTGAGACTTCATCTCATGTACTTTGAACATTTTATCAGGAGGGCCTAGTCCCTAGAGAAGGACATCATGCTTGGCTAAGTAGAGGGTCAGCAAAAAAGAAGACCCTCAACAAGATGGATAGACACAGTGGCTGCAACAATGGGCTCAAACATGACAACGATTGTGAGGATTGTGCAGGACAGGGCGGTGTTTCGTTCTATTGTACATAGGGTCGTTATAGTCAGAACCAACTCGACGGCACCTAACAACAATAACAAATGTGGGAGTCTTTGTCCTATCTCCTACAGAAAGATCTTGTATCCAGGAGCTTGTGTTTCCTTGTATGTCTAGTTAGGTGGGAAACATACTTGGGTGAGGACAAATGTTTAAAGATACATTTTTCCCCTATACGTGGTCCCTAAAGGCAAAAATCTTTAAATTCTGGTCAATTGAAAGTATTTTCATTTTCAAAGTAATTTTAAATATGGAGCAATAGAGGAAGGAGGACAGTCAGGAATGGGAGGAGGAAATGAAATGCATGGCTAATTGCCTCCATGAGCAATTGCCACCTTCGCCATGAGACCGGAAGAACTGCATGGTACCCGGCTACCACTACTGAATGTTTTGATCAAAGATTCTACAGAAGAATCCTGATCAAAAAGGGAAAGTGAAAAGAATTTCAAATTTTCATAGAGTTCAGACTTTCCGGAACCATTGAGGCTGGAGGAACTCCTGAAACTATTGCCCTAAGATAATCTTTAAACCTTAACCAAAAATATCCCCTGAAGTCATCTTAAAACCAAACAATAGTTAAGCTTAATTAGTAAAGAATGTCTGCCTTGAGTGTTGTGCTCTTTTAAGAGCTATCTATACGGATCAAATTGTCAAAAGCAACTTGAATGTTCAGATAGGAGGTTTATGAAGAAGTGAGGTTATGTTAATCGGGTGGAGCAATTCTGAAAAGGAGGATGAAAATGGTTGTAAAACTTGAAGAACGTACAGTTGTTCCTAAGTATCCAGGGGAATTGGTTCCAGCACCCCTGTGGATACCAAACTCTGCAGATCTTCAAGTCCCTTATAGAAAATGACATAGTGTTTGTATATAACCTACACACATCCTCCTGTATACTTTAAATCATCTCTAGATTCCTTATAATACCTAATACAACCTAAATGCTATGTAATAGTTGTTATACTATATTGTTTAGGGAATCATGACAAGAAAAAAAAAATTGTAGATCTTTTCCCCCAAATATTTTCTATCTACGGTTGGTTGAATCCACAGATGCCGAACCTGCAGATAGAGAGGGCCGGCTATAATCAATGTCACTGAATTGTACATGTAGAAATTGTTGCATTAGTGTATGATCTACTGTGTATATTTCCAGCAACAAAAATAATTTTTTAAAAAAAGTACCTATAAAAAAAGAATAATTTTAAGTATCATTGATATTTGCTTTATATTCTTACTTTACAACATCCCTTCATCCAATCTCTACCCCACCCCTCCTCTCCTAGCATGAAGACACCCCCTCACTCACCATACTGAGTTTCAGACAATTTAACTGCACAAAGTTAGAAAGTTACTAAGTGGTGGTGTGGAGACTCTAACCAAAACCCACTGACTTCACACCCTGCATGTACCACATATCCCATCTCTAAATGTGAGGTCCTCCTTTGGTGGCATCATCGCTGTAAAAGTGAAGCAGTAGTTTTCAAATTTAGGAGCATAACCCAGGAGCTTGTTAAGGAGGCACATACCCAAGCCCACACGCAGAGATTCTGGTTTAGTAGGCCTGGGGGAGCAAGGGATTCTCACAAGGCTCAGGTGAAGCTGGTGCCTGGGGTCAAGGTACCACACTTTGAGGAACATAGAATTAAAGACTCGAGAACAAAATTTCTTAAATTAAAATAAAAAATTTCTCATCCTCTAAGTACAAAATTATACTCTTGAATATGTTCTCTCAAATTATAATTACACTCCACCCACAAATACCCTGATTTTCCCTCCCTGCCTCCAAGCCAGTTGTGTCTGGTTGGAGAATCACTGCTTCATAATCTGTTTTTGCTCATAGTTCTTTCTATTAATCTAGTGATACTATAATTTTATGACTGCCATTAAGCAGTGTTGCTAAGAAAAAATTCCTTCTGAATTTGTTAAATCCGCCTTCAATGAAAGTTGTGAACCAAGGCCTTAAACAAAGGACTGTCCCTCTGGTTTCCCCATTTATTTCCTATAATACTGTGAAAAACCAAACCAGTTGCTGTCTTAGTCTACCCCGACTCATGGTAACTCCATATGAGTCATGATTTTGAGTTTTTTGGAAGTAGATCACCAGGTCGTTCTTCCAAGGAGCCTCTCAGTGGACTCATACCTCCAACCTTTCGGTTAGCAGCCAAGCATGTTAACTATTTGTACTACCAGGGACTCCGTAACACTGAAACTGAAGCAAAAACAAAACCAAAAGCAAACCCCTTGCCATGGAGTCAATTTCAACTCCTAGTGGCTCTACAGGATAGAGTAGAACTGCCCCATAGGGTTTCAAAGGCTGTAACCTTTATGGAAGCAGATTGCCACGTCTGTCTCCTTCAGAGCTGCTGTTGGGTTTGAACTGTCAACATTTCAGTTGGCAGTGGAGCACTTTAACCACTGCGCAACCAGAGCTCCTTTCATAATACTGAGAAATATTTAAATGTAGTAGGTAGATGAGGTTTGGAGTCTGGGCAATCTGAGTTGGAGTCTTTGCACTGCCCTTTAGTAGGTGTGTGACCTGGGAGAGTTACCTAACCTCTCTAGACCTCAGTTTCCTGCCTTATAAAATCGGAATCCTAACAGGACTCAGGAGTCCCTGGTGATCTACCTCCAAAATAATCATCCATTGAAAATCCTACGAAGCACAGTTCTACTGACACACATGGGCCCCCATGAGTCTGAGTCGACTCCAGGGTAACAGGCTGACAGGACTCATATGCTCATTATGTAGATTAAATGAAAATGCATGTATATGGCTTAGCACACACGTACTGAGGGCTCAATGTTTCAGCTATTATTTTTATTACAGTATATTGTCTCATTCAAAAGTTTAATTCTAACTGAGGGAGCAATATGAGTACACAAACTCCAATAAGTTGCTGAAGAACTAGGTGACTAGTGCGGCTCTTGAGGAGAAGGCGAGGGAGAGATTTCTTGAGATTTGGGATATTGACAAAAGCTTTATGGAACAAGTAAAAGCCTAAATAGGACTGGGAGGATAGGTAGAATTTTGAATCTTAGGTTTCTCTTCTACTCAACAGGGGTAATATTTAACGTTACAGGCTTGTTCTGAACAGTAAGAGACAGAGCCCATGTAAACATTTAATTTATATCCTGGTATAACAGCAAATGTTTAGCACCTGTTTATAGTAATGGTTATTCAATGCGGTGGCTTTTTCAAGATGTGCCAAATAAATGATCCAAATTGCTAATGATATTCCTTTTCTTGAGAAGAACAATTGTATCCATTATACTTTAAAACGTCTCCCTCCCTTTAGTTTTTTTCTTTCCCCTTTTTTTTAACATAGGAACAGTGATTGTGGTAAATCCTTCCGAAAGTTGTCAATGATTTCACAACAGGGAAGAGAAACAAAGAAGGTATTTATGCTAGAATATTCTGCCACCTGCAGGTAGCCAAGAGGTGCTACAATTCTCAGAAAAACTGGCTCCATCTGTAGTATTAATTCATTTTTTTTAATGGAGGGAGGCCTTGCTCAGAATCTAGACCTCAATAAATGTTGCCTCCTTGTTAAAATACGGTCAGCAGTTGTTAGTCAAAAGCACATCTTTAGAAGATGTTAAAAGATTTTATGCTTAACTCCCATGTTTCTGATTTCTGAGTTTCAGAAAAGGCACACAAAACTCAGCTTTTAATAGATTATTTGATAATCTAAATCAGCGGATTTCAAATGTGATCCCAGAACCAGCAGTAGTGCCTGGCTACTTATTAGAAATACAAATAATTGGGCTCCAGATTTTACCAAAAAAAACCCAAAAAACCAAAAAACAAAAAACCCAAACCCATTGCCATGGAGTCAATTCCCGCTCATAGGGACCCCAACCAGAACCCCTGGGAGTGGGGCTGAGCAGTCCATGCTTGGACAGGCCTGCCAGGTGATTTCGATGTCTGCCGTGGTCAGAGAACCACCGATCTGGATGCTCTGAGGTGGTGGGTTTATTGAGTGGGTGCGCTGCGGGGTAAGGTGAAGCATGGTGCTTACCCAAGGGAAGGGGAGAAGGAGCCAGGGAGGTAAGTCTGACCCCACTGCATGGCTTCCTCAGGGGGCAAAGGAACTCATTTTTGATAAAAATAGGTCTCATGTATTGGCGATATTATGACTTCAATACTTGTTTCTTTCCACCTAGAGAGCAATATTTTTTTTCTATCAAAACTTGAAAATAAAGAAAATATTGGCTTCGTTTGCTTTCTGCTATCTCTTAGATGAAAACCATTTATGGGATCGAACTAAATTGCGCAGTGGTTAAGACCTCAGGCTGTTAACCAAAAGGTAGGCAGTTTGAATCCACCAGCCACTCCTTGGAAACCATGTGGGGCAGTTCTACCATGTTCTATAGGGTCACTATGGCAATGGTTTTTTTTATCAAACATACTAATGTACATTTGGATAAGAAAATATTCTTAATTATAAATATATAAATATAAATGAATTATAAATATTCTTAAGTATAAAGGTGGGTTTGAAACCAAGTCATATCAGGATCTCAGGATTTGGTCATACTACCAAACAATATATTTGAGCGTTTCAAGCTCTGTGGCTAAAAAAGAGTCACAGAGAAGGGAAAGATGCTGTGAGCAGACAGAGAGAGCTGCTGAAAGAAACACGAGGTTGCCCACGGTAGGGAAAGAATAACGGGGTCACAAGAATATTCCTCACAAGCAACCATTCCTGTGGGGTTAAGGCTCCATAACTCAGTTCAGTGGCACTTACTTCACTCCTAAAGAAGGCAGGAGAGGTGCGGGGATCAGGGCTAGGGCTCCCGGTCAGCTTGCTGAGGCTGGAATCCCATCTCCAGTTCTGACTTACTAACTGAGGGACCCAAGCATGTTCCCTAACCTCCCTCAACCTCAGCCCTCATCTGTAAAATATGAACAACAAGGTGCTCTATCTTACTAGGCTGTAGTGAGAGTTTAAATAAGATACTGGCTCCCAAACATGGCTGGCCATTGGAATCACCTGGGGGTCTTTAAACACTACTGCTGCCAGCCCCCTTCCCTGTGCCTTCTGATCTAACTGATATTTAATTGTTATGGGGTGTCTGGACATCATCGTTGTTAGTTGCCATGAAGTTGATTCTGACTCAAGGAGACCCCATGTGTGCAGAGTAGAACTGTTCCATAGGGTTTTCAAGGCTGGGACTTTTCAGAAGCAGGTCCCTAGGCTTTTCTTCTGAGGTACCTCTGGGTGGGTTCCAACCTCTAACCTTTCAGCTAGTAGTTGAGTGCTTAACTGTTTGCACCACCCAGGGACTCCACCTAGTTGTGAGACTTTTTAAAAGCTTGTGCAGTGTTTCTAATGTGCAGCAAAGCCTGGGAACTGCTGCGATAAGGTGATTCAAGCAAAGTGCTTGCCATATAATGAGAATGTAGTCTGTATTATTATTATTGCTGCATGAGAGGTATTATATAAAATGGCTATTGCAACCCTGGATACCCATTAAAATCACCTGGAAAACACTGAAGCCCAGTCCCACCTGATGCGTTCTGAGGTATTCGATCTGAATTAGGAGTTTTTTTTTTTTTTAAGCTCCTTAGGTGACTCTAATGTGGAACCAAGGTGGAGAATCTAATTGCTGTGCTATTAATTGAACCATAAACAAAGAACCTTCCCCTTAAAGTGTCCATAATCTTGTAAGAGAGACAGAAATAAAATGAACTGTAATAGCAAGGCTAAGACTGGAGCACTCATTATGTGTTGGATCTATGCTGAGCACTTTATAAACATTGTATTTCTTCAGGATAATATCATAAGATGGGTTCTATTATCACTGATACAAAAAAAAAGTTATCTTCTCTATTACTTTCTAGGAAGCCAAAGAGTGCCTTGTTTTATGGAAACAGAAGAGTTTGGAATTGCAAGAGTGGACACAGAAGCACAGAGTAAATTTCTCTGAATGATGGAGGCTGGGACATTTAAAATGTCCAAGGCAGTGGGTCCTGGTGGCTCAATGCTTGCCTGCTAACTGAAAGATTGGTGGTTCCAATCCACTCAGCTCCTCTGGAGAAGAAAGACCTGGCGATTTGCTCCTATAATGATTAAAGCTTAGAATGTAGTCCATATTAGTTATGGGGCAGTTGTACTCTGTCACATGTGGTCTCTGTGAGTTGAAATCAAAATGATGGCACCCAATGACAACAACGGGAAATCAAAACTCAAGAGGTTAAGGCCCGAGAGGTAGGTGGGATGGGAGGGGGGAAGGGGAAGAAGGTTTAGCCAGGGAAGAGAACCATGGAGAAGATACACACACACACACACACACACATATGCATATGTATACATATATATGCATACTTAAGGAGCCCTGGTGATGCAATGGTTAAGGCGCTTGACTGCTAACTGAAAGGTTGGTGGTTTGAAACCACCCAGAAGCTCCTTAGGAGGAAGACGTGGCAGTATGCTTCCATAGAGATTTACAGCCTTGGAAACCCTATAGGGTCGCTATGAGTTGGAATTGCCTTGATGGCAGTGGGTTTAGTTTTTTTTTTTAATGTGTATATATACACCAAACTAAAACCAAATCCACTGTCCTGAAGTCAATTTTAACTCATAGTGACCCCCTGGGACAGAGTAGAACTGCCCCCATAGAGTTTCCAAGGAGTGGCTGGTGCACTTGAACTCTTGACCTTTTTGGTTAGCAGCTGAGTTCTTAACCACTGAGCCACCAGGTCAGTGTGTGTGTGTGTATTCAACATCTATATATATAAATATATTCAAGTAAAATAGGTGTTCAATAAAAAGTACAAACTTACAAAATGCATGGTGTGGATTTCTTAAAGAAATGAGTTTAAGATCTGAGTGCTGTGAAGTAGTTGATGTGGAGCTCTTGTGGCCAAGGAGACAGCTGACACCTGGGTGACATTCTCATTATAGACATGTGGAAGCTGAGATTTAACGGGTTAAATGAATTGCTCAAAGCTAAAAAAAAAAAAAAAATTTTTTTTTTTTTTTAAGTGCTCAGGCCTGATTGTTGTTGTTGTTGTTAAGTGCTGTCGAATCAGTTTTGACTTATAGTGACCCTATGTACGACAGAAGGAAACACTGCCTGGTCCTGTACCATCCTCACAATCACTGTTATGTTTGAGCCCAGTGTTGCAATCTCTGTGTAAGTCCATCTCCTTGGGGGTCTTCCTCTTTTTCACCGACTGTCTACTAAGTATGATGTCTCCAGAGATTGATCCCTCCTGATAACATGTCCAAAGTATGTGAGACATAGTCTTGCCATCCTTGCTTCTAAGGAGCACTGTGGCTGTATTTCTTCCAAGACAGATATATTTGTTCTTTTGGCAGTCCATGGTATATTGCATATTCTTCAGGCCTGAATTCTCATCCATTTCACCATATGAGGCAGACTGTGGCTGGGGCTGTATTTAAGTGTTATGGCTAGACATCTCCCTGGAGGAATCAGGAAGGACTTGAAAAAGAACATGACATTTAAGAATGGAGGATGACTGCCTTTGGTCAAGATGGGGTAGGAGAGAGCTGTCTGCTCTGAGATAACGCTAGACAAGGGAATACAAATTACATTTAGGCAATAAGAAGTAGCCTTATAGGGCTGAAAGCAAGCAGTAAAGTCAGAGAATACTGGGAAATCAGGTGGAAGAGGGGGGCTTGGGTTAAGTTTTAGAACTCAGCCATGTTTAGAAAAAAAAAAAATAGTGCTAAAAGCATGAACTTAATCCACTGTGGATTTTTGAGAAGGGAAATGACACAATAAAGGGTGCATTAAAAAAAAAAAAAATTCCTGGCAATGATGTGAAGATAGAGTTTTCATACTAAAATTTAAGTCATAGATTTTTAAAAAAATTTGCCCCTTTAAGCATTTGTAAGTATACAATTCAGTGGCATTATTTACATCCACACTGTTGTGCAGCCGTCAGGACTATCCATTTCCAGTACTTTTCCATCACCCCAAACAGAAGCTCTGCACCCATGAAACAAGAACTCCTCATCCCCCCCCAGGCATCTCCCCCCACCATCCCCCTACAACTTCTAATTTATTTTCTGGTTCTGTGAATTTGTATATTCTAGATATTTCATAAAACTGGGATCATACAACATTTATCCTTTTGTGTCTGACTTATTTCACTCATCATAATGTTTTCAAGGTTCATCAATTTCATAGCACATGTCAGAGTTTTATTTCCCTTTATGGCTAAAAATATTCCATTGTATGTATACACCACACTTTGTTTATCCATTCATCTGTTGAAATCACCCAATTTTTCAATTGAAAGAGACTTTAGAGTTTATTTCTTCCATCAGTTTCAAGCTAGTGGCCTGTAGGCCAGACACTGGTCAGAGGTGTGTTTTGTTTGGTCCCTTTGGTGTGTCTTATCTTTGCTTTTGTTTTTTATTTATTTTTGCTGTGATTTAGATGAAGTTTTACAGAACAAATGAGTTTCTCATTAAACAATTAATACACATCGGTTTTGTGACATTGGTTGCTAACCCCACGATGTGTCAACGTTCTTGCCTTCTGGACCCTGGATTCCCCACTTCCATTTGTCCAGCTTTTCTGCCCTTTCCTGCCTTCTCACCCTTGTCCCTGGGCTGTTGTGCCCGTTTAGTCTCCTATAAGTGGCTGAACTATGGTTACTACTGTTTGCTTTATGGGCCTATCTAATCTTTCACTGAAGTGTGAATGTCAGGAGTGAGTTCAGTACTGAGCTCAAAGGGTGTCCAGGGGGCCATACCCTCAGGGTTTCTCCAGTCTCTGTCAGGCCAGTAAGTCTGGTCTTTTTTTGTGAGTTAGAATTTTGTTCTACATTTTTATCCAGCTCTATCTGGGACCCTCTATTGTGATGGTAGCCGGGTACTATCTAGTCGTGCTGGACTCAGTCTGGTGGAGGCTGTGGAAGTTATGGTCCATCAGTCCTTTGGACTAGTCCTTCCCTTGTGTCTTTGGTTTTCTTCATTCTCCCTTGCTCCAGACAGGGTGGGAACAGTGAAATATCTTAGATGGCTGCTCACAAGCTTTTAAGACCCCAGGCGCTACTCACCAAAGTAGAATGTAGAATGTTTTCTTTATAAACTGTGCTATGCCAATTGAGTGAGATGTCCCCCGAGACCATGGTCCCCAGCCATGAGTCCCATAATTCCATCCCTCAGGGAGTTTGAATGTGTCTCTGAAGTTTCCATGACCCTGCTTCTCTTTGCTTTTAGCTGGAACATGCACTCTCTAGTTTCTTCTCCAGGTGTGTCAACTGAGCTTTGTGAAATGGCCAGGTAGAGTTGAAAGAGAACTCTTTGCTCAAAAAACATAAAGCAAAATTCTGACCAAACAATAAGTGTTACTGTGTACGTTTCATCCCATTCCAAATTCTATTTCAAAGAGAGCCTTTATTATTATTATTATTCAAGCAGCCATGAATCTTGTGTAACTGTGGTCAAAGAGAAATCCCACTCCAGCCACATGCATACCAACCCAGAACCATCTTAAAAACCAGAGTATTCAAGCCTTGGGAATTAACAGTGTGTCTTTTTTCAGGGCAGGAATTTGGCCATTTATAACTGGTCATCCTTTGCTGGTGATGAACTTTTCCCAGTACAATATATAGGTTCCTCACGCCAATTTGTAATTATGTCAGTTGATTAATATTGGCAAATTCTAATTCCCCAAGAAAGACTGGCTTTCCCACAAGAATTTTCTGTTTATGAAAATGTAAGGCATAGAAGAATTTGCATAAATATGCTGAAATACATTTTTTTGGTTGTTTCCTTTCCTGAGTCATTGCCATACCTTGTCTTCTTCCTACTCCCAAGTAAAACCAAACCAAAATCAAACCCACTGCCATTGAGTGGATTTCAACTGATAGCAACCCTATAGGACAGGGTAGAGCTGCCCAAGGCTGTTATCTTCATGGGAGCAGACGGCCACATCATTCTCCTGCAGAGCTGCTGGTAGTTTCGAACCACTGACCTTTTGGTTAGCAGCCAAGCACTTAACCACTGCACCACCAGAGCTCTTATTCTTAAGTAACCCACAGACTAACTCTGGCCAGAATTTGCATTTAACCATTCATTTCAGAGCACAGAGTACTTTGAAGGGGGAAAAAAAAACAGTCCACATTTTTAAATGGAAAGCACAGTCTGGATGATTTTTCCATGGTCAGGGATTGAAAACCCACAATTTATTCATCTGGAGCAAAGTAAAAACAAAGAAACAAACAAACAAAAAAAAACCTGCTTTATGTTAGGGATTCTCAACCTTGGCACTATTGTTATTTGGGGCCAGATAATTCTTTGTTGTGAGGGGTTGTTCTGTCTGCATTGTGTAGGATGTTTAGTAACATCCTTGGTCTCTACCGGCTAGATGCATACAGAACCCGTCTCCCCAGCTGTGACAACCAAAAATATTCCCAGACATAGTCAAGTGTCCCCTGGGAGGCAAAACGGCCCTCTATTTGAGGACCACTGCTTTATATGAACACTAATTTTGCTTTCCAGTTTTCACCCCCAACTCTCTAGATAGCCCAGTTGATAGAAATATAACATTCAGTGATAGGCAAATGAAAATAATGAAATCAAATATGCTCTTTTTCTAATTAAAAAGTGAAGAGCATTAAAGCGAACTTTTCAAACTTTGTTAGGCAGAAGAGAAAATTTACTAAAAGCATCCCTACATTTTCAGAGGCACTGAAAGGAAAAAGAAAGGGTAAAGAAAATATTTTAAAACTTGGAAATTAATGTTGCTCTGTTATTCCTGTAATACGGTGTGTGTGAATAATAGTACATCTTTTCTTTCTTGCCTAGAGTGATCACAGTGGAACATCTACATTAAATCTACAAAGAGTTTCTAAGCTTGATATAGGAACTGGTAACTAATAAGATGCAAGAAGAAAGCATAAAAGTGAGAACAGCTGTGTATATTTTTTCCCTTTAAAAAATTATTATTTTTAGAATAAGCGAAAGGAAATTCATCTCCAAGCTCTCTTGTGGCTATTAAAAAGAAAGCCCAGAAAGAAATGGTTTAGGCTCTTGTTTGCTGTGCTTCATCATGTTTAATGGGTAGTGGTTGTATTTTGAATATCTGTTGTACCTTTCATAAAGTAGGTGTTTGTACATTTTGACTGGAGTGATGGAAAAATCAATGACTCCAGAATCAGGCGACTCTCACAATGGCAGAATCTGTGAGTATACCTTGCCCACTGAGTGCAGATTTCAAATATCTGAAGAAGTTTTAAAAAATACAAGTGCTCAGACCTTACCCACAGATATTCTCATTTAATTGGTCTTGGGGGTGGCTGCACTATTGTTTTTAAATACTCCCCAGGTGATGGTAATGTGTACCTGGGTTAAGAGTCCCTGTTCTAGTCCACGGGTTGCAAACCTAAATGGCTACAGGAACCAGTTAATTAATGCAAACTGTTAGGTGGTTCCAGTGTAAGACAATAAGACATGGGGGGAATGTGTGGTGGAAAGAAAGTGAATGCCCTGGCTAAAAGGACATTCTGCTGCTCATTTATAGCCATATGAAAATGCTGGCCTGAATTTTATTAAAAATTGGAAATAGAGATATTTTAGTAAAATTTCTCCAATTATTTGAACATTCTAAGAACCCACAATCAACGTCCATGGAAGCAGCAGTCAAGAAATCAAATGACACATTGCATTGGGTAAATCTGCTGCAAAAGACCTCTAAAGTGTTCAAAAGCAAAGATGTCACTTTGAGGACTAATGTGTGCCTGACCCAAGCCATGATATTTTCAGTCGCCTCATATACATGCGAAAGCTGGGCCCTAAATAAGGAAGACCAAAGAAGAATCGATGCCTTCGAATTATGGCATTGGCAAAGAATACTGAATGTACCATGGACTGCCAGAAGGACGAACAAATCTGTTTTGGACAAAGTACAGACATAGTGCCCCTTGGAAGCTAGGATGGTGAGACTTCATCTCATGTACTTTGGACATGTTATCAGGAAGGACCAGTCCCTGGAGAAGGACATCATTCTTGTTAAGGTAGAGGATCAGCGAAAAAGGAGAAGACCCTCCACGAGATGGATTGACACAATAGCTTTAACAATGGGCTCAAACCTAGCAACAGTTATGAGGATGGCACAGGACTGGGCAGTGTTTCTTTCTGTTGTACATGGGGTTGCTATGAGCTGGAACCAACTCAACGGCACCTAACAACAGCAAAGAAGTCAAATAAAGCCTGTCTGTGGGTTGCTAGTTTGCAATCCTAAATCCAGCCCAATTTATTTACTGCACCAATGAGGATAGTAAGAGACAGAAATTACATATCTGGCCGTAATGATATAATTAGTGATATACTAGATATTGGACCCAGAGTCTGACTCCATTTGCAGTGGGTCCCCATCCCATGCCGTTATCACATACTACTACACTACAACGATGCGCTCAAGCATAACAACAGCTGTGAGGACAGTGCAGGACCAGGCAGTGTTTCATTCTGTTGTACACAGGGTTGCTGTGAGTCACAACTGACTCGACTGCACCTAACAACACTATACTACAACTGCTCATAATAATGAGAACATTTTTATTAAATGCTTACAGTATGCTAGGCACTGTGCTAAAGTGAAACACACATACTGTCTTTTTTTTTTAACTTTTATTAAGCTTCAAGTGAACATTTACAAATCCCATCAGTCTGTCACATATAAGTTTACATACATCTCACGCCCTACTCCCACTTACTCTCCCCTTCTTGAGTTCGTGACAATTTTGCCGGCTTCCCTCTCTCTCTATCCTCCCATCCCCCCTCCAGGCAAGAGTTGCCAACACAATTTCAAGTGTCCACCTGATATAATTAGCTCACTCTTCATCAGCGTCTCTCTCCCACCCACTGACCAGTCCCTTTCATGCCTGATGAGTTGTCTTCGGGGATGGTTCCTGTCCTGTGCCAACAGAAGGTCTGGGGACCATGGCCGCCGGGATTCCTCTAGTCTCAGTCAGACCATTAAGTTTGGTCTTTTTATGAGAATTTGGGGTCTGTATCCCACTGATCTCCTGCTCCCTCAGGGGTTCTCTGCTGTGCTCCCTGTCAGGGCAGTCATCGATTGTGGCCGGGCACCAACTAGTTCTTCTGGTCTCAGGATGATGTAGGTCTCTGGTTCATGTGGCCGTTTCTGTCTCTTGGGCTCTTAGTTGTCGTGTGGCCTTGGTGTTCTTCATTTTCCTTTGCTCCAGGTGGGTTGAGACCAATTGATGCATCTTAGATGGCCGCTTGTTAGCATTTAAGACCCCAGACGCCACATTTCAAAGTGGGATGCAGAATGATTTCATAATAGAATTATTTTGCCAATTGACTTAGAAGTCCCCGCAAACCATGTTCCCCAGACCCCCGCCCTTGCTCCGCTGACCTTTGAAGCATTCATTTTATCCCGGAAACTTCTTTGCTTTTGGTCCAGTCCAATTGAGCTGACCTTCCATGTATTGAGTGTTGTCTTTCCCTTCACCTAAAGCATTTCTTATCTACTGATTAATCAATAAAAAAACCCTCTCCCACCCTCCCTCCTTCCCCCCCTCGTAACCAAAAAAGTATGTGTTCTTCTCAGGTTTACTATTACTCAAGATCTTGTAATAGTGGTCTTATACAATATTTGTCCTTTTGCCTCTGACTAATTTCGCTCAGCATAATGCCTTCCAGGTTCCTCCATGTTATGAAATGTTTCACAGATTCGTCACTGTTCTTTATCGATGCATAGTATTCCATTGTGTGAATATACCACAATTTATTTACCCATTCATCCGTTGATGGACACCTTGGTTGCTTCCAACTTTTTGCTATTGTAAACAGAGCTGCAATAAACCTGGGTGTGCATATATCTGTTTGTATGAAGGCTCTTGTATCTCTAGGGTACATTCCGAGGAGTGGGATTTCTGGGTTGTATGGTAGTTCTATTTCTAACTGTTTAAGATAATGCCAGATAGATTTCCAAAGTGGTTGTACCATTTTACATTCCCACCAGCAGTGTATAAGAGTTCCAATCTCTCCGCAGCCTCTCCAACATTTATTATTTTGTGTTTTTTGGATTAATGCCAGCCTTGCTGGTGTGAGATGGAATCTCATCGTAGTTTTAATTTGCATTTCTCTAATGGCTAATGATCGTGAGCATTTTCTCATGTATCTGTTGGCTGCCTGAATATCTTCTTTAGTGAAATGTGTGTTCATATCCTTTGCCCACTTCTTGATTGGGTTGTTTGTCTTTTTGTGGTTGAGTTTTGACAGAATCAGGTAGATTTTAGAGATCAGGCGCTGGTCTGAGATGTCATAGCTGAAAATTCTTTCCCAGTCTGTAGGTGGTCTTTTTACTCTTTTGGTGAAGTCTTTAGATGAGCATAGGTGTTTGATTTTTAGGAGCTCCCATTTATCGGGTTTCTCGTCATCATTTTTGGTAATGTTTTGTATTCTGTTTATGCCTTGTATTAGGGCTCCTAGGGTTGTCCCAATTTTTTCTTCCATGATCTTTATCGTTTTAGTCTTTATGTTTAGGTCTTTGATCCACTTGGAGTTAGTTTTTGTGCATGGTGTAAGGTATGGGTCCTGTTTCATTTTTTTGCAAATGAATATCCGGTTATGCCAGCACCATTTGTTAAAAAGGCTTTCTTTTCCCCCAATTAATTGACACTGGTCCTTTGTCAAATATCAGCTGCTCATACGTGGATGGATCTATGTCTGGGTTCTCAATTCTGATCCCTTGGTCTATGTGCCTGTTGTTGTACCAGTACCAGGCTGTTTTGACTACTGTGGCTGTATAATAGGTTCTGAAATCAGGTAAAGTGAGGCCTCCCACTTTCTTCTTCTTTTTCAGTAGTGCTTTGCTTATCCGGGGCTTCTTTCCCTTCCGTATGAAATTGGTGATTTGTTTCTCTATCCCCTTAAAATATGACATTGGAATTTGGATCGGAAGTGCATTGTATGTATAGATGGCTTTTGGTAGAATAGACATTTTTACTATGTTAAGTCTTCTTATCCATGAGCAAGGTATGTTTTTCCACTTAAGTATGTCCTTTTGAATTTCTTGTAGTAGAGCTTTGTAGTTTTCTTTGTATAGGTCTTTTACATCCTTGGTAAGATTTATTCCTAAGCATCTTATCTTCTTGGGGGCTACTGTGAATGGTATTGATTTGGTTATTTCCTCTTCGGTGTTCTTTTTGTTGATGTAGAGGAATCCAAGTGATTTTTGTATGTTTATTTTATAACCTGAGACTCTGCCAAACTCTTCTATTAGTTTCAGTAGTTTTCTGGAGGATTCCTTAGGGTTTTCTGTGTATATAATCATGTCATCTGCAAATAGTGATAACTTTACTTCTTCCTTGCCAATCCGGATACCTTTTATTTCTTTGTCTAGCCTAATTGCCCTGGCTAGGACTTCTAGCACGATGTTGAATAAGAGCGGTGATAAAGGACATCCTTGTCTGGTTCCCGTTCTGAAGGGAAATGCTTTCAGGTTCTCTCCATTTAGAGTGATATTGGCTGTTGGCTTTGCATGCCCTTTATTATGTTGAGGAATTTTCCTTCAATTCCTATTTTGGTAAGAGTTTTTATCATGAATGGGTGTTGGACTTTGTCAAATGCCTTTTCTGCATCAATTGATAAGATCATGTGGTTTTTGTCTTTTGTTTTATTTATGTGATGGATTACATTAATGGTTTTTCTGATATTAAACCAGCCTTGCATACCTGGTATAAATCCCACTTGATCAGGGTGAATTATTTTTTTGATGTGTTGTTGGATTCTATTGGCTAGAATTTTGTTGAGGATTTTTGCATCAATGTTCATGAGGGATATAGGTCTATAATTTTCTTTTTTTGTAATGTCTTTACCTGGTTTTGGTATCAGGGAGATGGTGGCTTCATAGAATCAGTTGGGTAGTATTCCGTCATTTTCTATGCTTTGGAATACCTTCAGAAGTAGTGGTGTTAACTCTTCTCTGAAAGTTTGGTAGAACTCTGCAGTGAAGCCGTCCGGGCCAGGGCATTTTTTTGTTGGGAGTTTTTTGATTACCGCTTCAATCTCTTTTTTTTGTTATGGGTCTATTTAGTTGTTCTACTTCTGAATGTGTTAGTTTAGGTAGGTAGTGTTTTTCCAGGAATTCATCCATTTCTTCTAGGTTTTCAAATTTGTTAGAGTACAATTTTTCATAATAATCTGAAATGATTGTTTTAATTTCATTTGGTTCTATTGTGATGTGGTCCTTCTCGTTTCTTATTCGGGTTATTTGTTTCCTTTCCTGTATTTCTTTAGTCAGTCTAGCCAATGGTTTATCAATTTTGTTAATTTTTTCAAAGAACCAGCTTTTGGCTTTGTTAATTCTTTCAATTGTTTTTCTGTTCTCTAATTCATTTAGTTCAGCTCTAATTTTTATTATTTGTTTTCTTCCGGTGCCTGATGGATTCTTTTGTTGCTCAGTTTCTATTTGTTCAAGTTGTAGGGACAGTTCTCTGATTTTGGCTCTTTCTTCTTTTTGTATGTGTGCATTTATCGACATAAATTGGCCTCTGAGCACTGCTTTTGCTGTGTCCCAGAGGTTTTGATAGGAAGTATTTTCATTCTCATTGCTTTCTAAGAATTTCCTTATTCCCTCCTTGATGTCTTCTATAACCCAGTCTTTTTTCAGGAGGGTATTGTTCATTTTCCAAGTATTTGATTTCTTTTCCCTAGTTTTTCTGTTATTGATCTCTAGTTTTATCGCCTTGTGGTCTGAGAAGATGCTTTGTAATATTTCGATGTTTTGGACTCTGCAAAGGTTTGTTTTATGACTAATATGTGGTCTATTCTAGAGAATGTTCCATGTGCGCTAGAAAAAAAAGTATATTTTGCAGCAGTTGGGTGGAGAGTTCTGTATAAGTCAATGAGGTCAAGTTGGTTGATTGTTGTAATTAGATCTTCCGTGTCTCTATGGAGCTTCTTACTGGATGTCCTGTCCTTCTCTGAAAGTGGTGTGTTGAAGTCTCCTACTATAATTGTGGAGGTATCTATCTCACTTTTCAATTCTGTTAAAATTTGATTTATGTATCTTGCAGCCCTGTCATTGGGTGCATAAATATTTAATATGGTTATGTCTTCCTGATCAATTGTCCCTTTTATCATTATATAGCGTCCTTCTTTATCCTTTGTGGTGGATTTAAGTCTAAAGTCTATTTTGTCAGAAATTAATATTGCTACTCCTCTTCTTTTTTGCTTATTCTTTGCTTGATATACTTTTTTCCATCCTTTGAGTTTTAGTTTGTTTGTGTCTCTAAGTCTAAGGTGTGTCTCTTGTAGGCAGCATATAGATGGATCGTGTTTCTTTATCCAGTCTGTGACTCTCTGTCTCTTTATTGGTGCATTTAGTCCATTTACATTCAGCGTAATTATAGATAAATAAGTTTTTAGTGCTGTCATTTTGATGCCTTTTTATGTGTGTTGTTGCCAATTTCATTTTTCCACATACTTTTTTGTGCTGAGGCGTTTTTCTTAGTAAATTGTGAGATCCTCATTTTCATAGTGTTTGACTTTATGTTAGTTGAGTCGTTACGTCTTTCTTGGCTTTTATCTTGAGTTATAGAGTTGTTATACCTTTTTGTGGTTACCTTATTATTTACCCCTATTTTTCTAAGTAAAAACCTAACTTGTATTGTTCTGTATCGCCTTGTATCACTCTCCATATGGCAGTTCAATGCCTCCCGTATTTAGTTCCTTTTTTGATTATTGTGATCTTTTACCTATTGACTTCCATGATTCCCTGTTATGTGTATTTTTTTAAATTAATCTTAATTTGTTTGTTTTTGTGATTTCCCTATTTGAGTTGATATCAGGACGTTCTTTTTTGTGACCTTGTGTTGTGCTGATATCTGATATTATTGGTTCTCTGACCAAACAATATCCTTTAGTATTTCTTGTAGCTTTGGTTTGGTTTTTGCAAATTCTCTAAACTTGTGTTTATCTGTAAATATCTTAATTTCTCCTTCATATTTCAGAGAGAGTTTTGCTGGATACATGATCTTTGGCTGGCAGTTTTTCTCCTTCAGTGTTCTGTATATGTCGTCCCATTCCCTTCTTGCCTGCATGGTTTCTGCTGAGTAGTCTGAACTTATTCTTATTGATTCTCCCTTGAAGGAGACCTTTCTTTTCTCCCTGGCTGCTTTTCAAATTTTCTGTTTATCTTTGGTTTTGGCGAGTTTGATGATAATATGTCTTGGTGTTTTTCTTTTTGGATCAATCTTAAATGGGGTTCGATGAGCATCTTGGATAGATATCCTTTCATCTTTCATGATGTCAGGGAAGTTTTCTGTCAGGAGTTCTTCAACTATTTTTTCTGTGTTTTCTGTCCCCCCTCCCTGTTCTGGGACTCCAATCACCCGCAGGTCATCCTTCTTGATAGAGTCCCACATGATTCTTAGGGTTTCTTCATTTTTTTAAATTCTTTTATCTGATTTTTTTTCAGCTATGTTGGTGTTGATTCCCTGATCCTCCAGATGTCCCAGTCTGCATTCTAATTGCTCGAGTCTGCTCCTCTGACTTCCTATTGCGTTGTCTAATTCTGTAATTTTATTTTTAATCTTTTGGATTTCTACATGCTGTCTCTCTATGGATTCTTGCAACTTATTAATTTTTCCACTATGTTGTTGAATAATCTTTTTGAGTTCTTCAACAGTTTTATCAGTGTGTTCCTTGGCTTTTTCTGCAGTTTTCCTTATTTCATTTGTGATGTCTTGAAGCATTCTGTAAATTAGTTTTTTATATTCTGTATCTGATAATTCCAGGATTGTGTCTTCATTTGGGAAAGATTTTGATTCTTTTGTTTGGGGGGTTGGAGAAGGTGTCATGGTCTGCTTCTTTAGGTGGTTTGATATGGACTGCTGTCTCCGAGCCATCACTGGGAAACTAGTTTTTCCAGAAAATCCGCTAAAAAAAAATGCAGTCAGATCCCTATCAGAGTTCTCCCTCTGGCTCAGGCTATTCGGATGTTAATGAAGCCGCCTGGGGAGGGTGGGGGAGGGAACAGAGAGATAGGAGAGTAGCACCTCAGAATATAGCCAGAGTTGCTTGTCTTGCTTGGAATGACTATTATATGTGAGATTCCCGCGGGGCGCGTCACCTATGTGTGCTGGCTGTGTGGAGATTGCCCCCGCGGAGTCTGGCCCGCTGGAGTCAAGGTCAGATCCTCTGCTTCCAGCCCCAAGCCCAGCGTCAAGTCTCCCCTACTGGGATGGTGCACTCTCGACTCCAAAATCAGTCGCTGCCTCCCGGGGACTTCTCGTCCCTCCAGCCGCGTTGCCGTGCGGCCTCCGCGAACCAGTTGGGCCGCCTCCCGGGGTTAGTTCAGGTGGGTGGAGCGGCTCCCCGTGCTTGTGCCGTGACCGAGTGTCCCAGCTGGGACACTGTTCTCCCTGCTCCAATACCAGTCGCTGCCTCCCGGGGACTTCTCCTACCGTCTGCGTCCCACGCTGCCCACGCGACCCAACTGAGCCCCCTCCCGGGTTAATTCAGGGGGGTGGAGCAGCTCTCCGTGTTTATGCCGTACCTGCGTCCAGTCCAAATCCCGGCGGGATGGTTCCCCGGCTGGGACGCTGCTCTCCCGGTTCCAAGACCAGTCACTGCCTCCCGGGGACTTCTCCTACCGGCTGCGTCCCACGCCGTCCGCGGAACCGGCTGGTCCCCCTCCCGGGGTTAGTTCAGGGGGGTGGAGCAGCTCTCTGTGCTTGTGCCGTACCTGACTGGTAAGAGCAGCTCTCTGTGCTTGTGCCGTACCTGACTGGTACGCTGGCTCCAGGCTCTGAAAACAATCGCTGCTTCCCCGTATTCGTTCGTTCTCCGTCTCTAAATCTGTGTTTGTTGTTCAGGGTTCGTAGATTGTTATGTATGTGATCGATTCACTTGTTTTTCCGTGTCTTTGTTGTAAGAGGGCTCCGAGGTAGCGTCTGCCTAGTCCGCCATCTTCACATACTGTCTTTTTAAAAACCTCTCAGGAAACCTGTGGGATACAGACTACATTATACTATATTATACCCAATTTACAGGAAAGCGAGGCTGAGAAACACTGCCCCAAGGTGGCCCAGTACAGCCAGGTGTTGAATTCAAGTTCACCTGATTCCAAAGTCCTGCTGCTTACCCTTTGCTTTGTGTCTTTCTGGAAGTTTCTTTCCATGTTGTGCTAGGAGCCTCTCTTGATTCCATTTGGAAACTATGTACATAGCTCCAATTCTTTAAAAGCAAAGCTCAGCCCCGTGATGGTCTTCCTGTGCTGTACCTACCTTCGGTGTTCATTATTAGAGGTGACCTTGCTTGAAGCCAGCTCTTCACCAGGTCAGCCCTGATGAAATGCTCTGAGTAAGATCCTTCCCAAGCTTGCTACTGGTGTGCACAGTTTGCTTGTTTCAGAAGAGAAAGAATAAATTTAATATTAGCCTCCTGGCTCTCCTTGGATTCTCAGCCAGACTATATACAAAGACAAAGGCTACCACTAAAAGGCATTGTAAGAACACGCCCACTTTGCAAGGGAAAATCACATATTTAAGAAGAATGAGGAAGAAAACTGGAGAAGGTTTACCATTAAAAGACAGTCAGAATCAATGAGCATGCTTGCACAACTGACTCACCATTTACTGCTCTCCTTTTTTGCCTCAAGCCCACGTTATCCCAAGGATTGACAATTCTGAAGTGTACAAATATCCTTCGGACTTTCTCCAAATTTCAGATGAGATTAAGAATTCGCCATCCTCACTTCTAGTATGTGTGTTTGAATTATGAAGAGAAACAGAACCCATTCATTTGTCATCTAGCTCCGACTCTGCAGAGCCCTGTGCTAAGGGCTAAGAAACTGACACTGTAAGGCATATCACGACGTGACCTCTGGGAATTTACGGTGAATTGGAGAGGTGGGGTATATTAAGTGCTAAAGCAATAGTGGTTGCAATTATTGCTGTGAGTTCAGAATTGCTATCTTATTCTAAAACTTGTTTTTATTTCAACAGAAATACAGTTTATAGAAAAATTAGAAAATAAAAGAAAAAATTAGAAAATAGAGGTAATCAAAAAGCCAAAAAATTCTCCTTTTCTCATTCCTCTAGTCTAAGAATATCTCCCTTTATCATTTTGGCACGTTCCTTCTGTAGATTTGTATATGCATATAATGACTTAAAAATTTTTTTTTTACATAAGTAGGGTCATATAAAGGAGCCTTCATGACACAACGATTAAGCTCTTGGCTGCTAAACTAAAGGTTGGGAGTTTGAACCTACCAAGCAGCTCAGTGGGAAAAAGATCTGGAGATTGGCTCCTGTAAGGATTACAGCCTAAGAACGGGGAAGCTTCCTATGGGGAAGCTCTACTCTGTCACATGGGTTGCTATGAGATGGAATCAACTGGATGGCACCTGACGACAGGTCATGTAGTACACACTGGCTGATAACGTGTATTGTTCTCCATTAGCTTGGGGGCCTTAGTTTTCTGGGACTCCTGTAACAAAATACCACAAAATGGGTGGTTTTAAGAACAGAAAATTATTGTGTCATAGTTCTGGAGGTTTTGAAATGCAGGAAAGAGCAGCCCTGCCTCCTGGACCCATGCTGGCAGCCTTGGTGGCCTCTGAATTGCTCCTAGGATCCTTTTTTTCCTTTTCCTGAAGGACAACAGATGTCCAGAGCCAAGTAGCTCCATTGGCCCATATCTTGCTTGTAGAATTCCAGGACTCGGACAGCTTTCCCTCAATTCATCCTATCTCTGTCCCCATCAGTCTAAGCTCTCAGTGTTTCTGCTGAGATGGTTGATTGAATCCATAAATCATAAACCTAATTCCTTTAGCAAGAATTGTCCAGCCATACCCTTGATGTTCCCTCCAGAGCATGCTTTCTCAATTTTGCAACATGGATAGGCTGAGAGTTCTCTAAACCATCAAGTTCTGGCTTCTTTTTGCACAGTTCATTCCTCACTCATCTTTTTCTTCCTGCATTTTACATAAACAGCAAGGAGAAATATTGCACCTTCAAGATTTTGCTTAGAAATCTCCTCAGGCAAGTATCCAAGTTCATCACTTACATGTTCTGCTTTCCACAAAATACTCAAACATAATTCAGCCAAGTTCTTGGCCACAGTAAAACAAAGATCACCTTTCCTTCTGTGTTAACTATTATGTTTACAATTTCCTTTTAAGGCCTCACCAGCAGCACAGTTAGCATCCATATTTCTAGCAACATTCTGTCCATGACAATAGAAACTTTCTGTATAGCTCTCCTCACTCCCGCCCGAGCCATCACCAGGATCATCTTTAATGTATGTAATCCTAACAACAGTCTGTTGAAGTTAACCCAAGCTTTAAGTATCGAGTGTTTCAAAACTCTTTTGGCCTCTAACCATTGCCCAATTCCAAAGCCCTTTCTACATTTTTAGGTATTTGTTACCACAGCACCTACTTCCTGGTATGAAACTCTGTCTCAGTTTCCTAGGACTGCTGTAACAAAATACCACAAAGTGAGTGGTTTTAAAGAAATTTATTACCTCCCAGTTCTGAAAGCTAGTAGTATGAATTTAGGGTGTTGGTAGGTCTATGCTTCCTCTGTCTGCTCTAAGGGAAGATCCTTTCTTATCTCTTCCAACTTGTGGAGGCTCCAGGTGTCTCTTGTTGTTTTGTGGCTTGTAGATGTATCTTTACATGGTGTCTCCCCTCTGTGTGTCTGTGTCTGTGTCTGTTTTCCCACTTACAAGACGCCACTCAGAAGGGATTAGGATTCATCCTGCTCCAGTATCACCTCTTTCACTAATAACATCTTCAAAGAAAGAGCCTGTTTCCAAACAAGGTCACATTTACAGGTACAGGGGTTAGGACTTTAACATATCTTTTTGGAGGACACAATTCAATCTACATCATGTGGTATGAAGTGTTGTAAAAGGAGGAGCAGAAGAGCTCAAGTTGCTTACTTGTCTATGGCTAGTTCCTAAGGGAGATGCTGAGTAGTAGCCAATTTGTTTGGGTTGGAGCTGCTTCTACCCATAGCACATGTATGCATGTAGACCATAGTAGAGTTGCGCTTCTGGAGGCAATCAGAACAGAGCAGCAACCATCATTCCACCCCCTTCCCACTTCAGTACAGATATTGGAAAGTTTAGACTTAATTTTCCTTCATACTTTGGAACACAAAATCCAGCAAGATCAGTAACTGAGTGACACCTAAGTTGACAAACAGCAGCTATTTATCTTTATGTTGATTATCTTAGACTTCTTAAGGTAAACAAATATTCAGTGCCTTCACTCACTGCTTTAAGCATTTATAGATCTATCAGTCTATCCATTGGTCAATGTGTTACTCCATACATTCATCTATCCACTCCCCCTCGTTATCTATGGGTACTTATTGAGCGTTGACAGTGTGCAAAGCACTGAGGATATTACAGTGAACAAGAGACAGTCCTTGGCTTCAAGAAGCCTATAGTCCAGCACGGGAGAAAGACAAGGCAGCCGATAAATATTATACAGAGTGATTAATATCACCATAAGAGAAAGAACTGGATGCTATGGGAGAATAGAGGAGAGAAACTAAGACAGATTTCTGAACTCAGGGAAGCCTTCATTGGAGGAAAGATGTCTAAGTAGGATTGGAAGGGACCCTGGCGGTCATTTTAATTCAGCCACCTAAAAGATACTTTGAAAGAAACATTAGTGTAGTGGTTAAAAACAAGACCTTTGGAGTCAGGTATGAATAAGATCACATGTCTGAAGTGTCAAAACCTCACATTGCTGCTGGCTCATGCCTCTAAGTCCATTCTTCAAGTTGTAATAGGACCACATTATCCTTGTCCTCCATTTGACTGAGATGGTCTGGGGTGCATTTCTGGTATAAGTTCACTTCAGTTTCTTCCTTCCATGATTTTTACCCAATATGGCTTCTACTGTCAGGTTCCTGGACTGCCTCTTGCATTCAACTTCTTGACACTGCTTCCTGCCTTGTTTCTCTTGAAAAAAATATTCCAACAATGAGGGCCATCTCCTGGAATCTTAGTGAACTTGCTGTAATATCTTTCCAACACTCCAGTGCCTGTGATGCTGCAGTCACGGAGTAAATATTTATTGACTACACAGGAGCCTAGGTGGAGCACGTGGGTTGCAATCAGCCGCTAACCTAAAGGTTGGCAGCTCAAATCGACCCAGCAGCTTCATGGAAAGAAAGCCTGGAAAGCTGCTTCCATAAAAGATTACAGCCAAGAAAACCACATGGAACAGTTCTACTCTGTAACACATGGGGTTGCCACGAACTGGGGACTGACTCGATGGCAGCTGACAACAACATTGACTGCGTGGACAGGTAGGTGGCTGGAAAAAAAAAAAAAAAAACTGAAAATAAGGACAGCCTATGACAGTCTCTTGAACTGAACAGTTTTATGGCTGCATTTCCCTCTCAAAAATGGTTCCTTGAAATTCTATCTTTACCACTTATTATTGCTTCATTGCTCATGAAATGACATCTCCCCAAAGGCAGACTCTTGGCATTTTTCTTGTCTGCTCTGAGAGAAATTAAACAAAGCAGACGTGTACTAGTGAAAAGCCTCCGAATATCTTAACAAACCATGAAACGATTTTCTTCCTAAAATACTTCCAATGTTTAAATCTTCAGTCATGAAAGAGGCTTGTATCCAAGATATCGGGTTATTGGTTCTATAATTCTGTTTCGTGATGACTTTGTGGGTAAGTCCCTGGAGAAATCATGTCTGGTTCAAACAGGCATGCAGAGGCATAGAACAAAAAATGAAAACAAGGGAGGAGAAAGGGAGGAAAAACCTAATAAGGCATCTGTGATTTGTAGAGAAAAGCTAAAGATTCAGAACTACAGGAGTTAATTGGTTTTCTGAAGAATCAGGTTTGAGTTTAAATGGATGTATATGAGAGAATTTTTGGGAGAGAAAGGAAGAGAAGCCTTGCATTATCGTAGTGGTGGGTGTCCCTGGAATGGTCTAGCAGGGCTCTGCTTCTGAGCAAAATCTAGTATATGTTTACTCGACCAATTAAGGCGCATTAAAGTTTAAGTACCTTGAATAAGGTATTAGAGAATAAGTGGGAATTATAAACGTAGACAGTCTGACTTGCAAGTCTGTGCTCTCAATATGACTTGACTAAATGGATCAGTGTGCTATGTATTTTAAATACATTACTTTACTTATTACTTGAGGGGATAGTAGTATTTTCAGTTTTGCAGATGAGAAAACTGACTTAAAAGAATTAATCGCCCAAGAACACATGGCTCATAAGAGAATCAGGATGTATATGTAAATGTGAGTTTATATCTTATTTAAATTTTCATCTGGAAGCTTTTATATAAGGGTTTCTAGGAATAAAATAATAGCTCTCATTTATAGAGATTGCATTTCAGTTTTATCATTTAATCCTCACCACTGCAATTTTTTTTTTTTTTTCATTTTAAAGTAAAGGAAACTGATGCTTAGAGGCACTGAGACGGTAAAGGGCTCACAGGCAGAGAAGGGGAGAACCAGATATGTATCCAGATACATCTGACCTTAAAACCCAAACTCTTAATTTGCACATTTTTGCTGTTTCTTTTTTTTTGGTGTTTGCTTGTTTATCCACTGAGCTTGGGGCTTATACTCCACTTCCTAGTCATGGGTGGTACAGCGGTTGCACCAAGAAAGTTAATAAAAGGTGAACCTCAACTGCCACTGCTCACAAGTATCTCTAGGATTTAAACTAGCAACGAGTCTTACAGAAACGTCAACGGATCTGGTTCCTGTTGTTGCTGCGTCTTTCATATGGGTGTTATTGTTAGTTACCGTCTTCCTTGATAAACGCAAGGTTGGGTGCAGATGTTTGCCAAGAGCCTTAGTACTGAATGAAAGAAACCAGGGTTCCTGAAAGGGGAACAATGAAGACTTACCTGGAAATAGACTTTTTATGAATAACATATACCCCATATACAACATGTACCCTAGAGAGGCTGGAATATACCCAGCTTACATCAATAGAAATAAGGAGGTTTCGATCATTAACATTCCAAGGACAATCAGAATATACTGTTGGTTAAGCAAAGTCATGCTTATTAGGCCTGCTGCAATAAGGAAAGGTGCCACCATAACAGTCGTAGTAGTGTTTCAAAATGGGGAAATTAGGGAATGTTATTTATAAGGTTTTAGAGCCCAAGCTGGGTGCTATTAAGGTGAGCCTTAGGAGGTTGGGGGCGGGGGAGGGGTGGAGGGATGGTTGGAATTGAACAGATTTTATGATATATTAGCTTTACATTGATGATGAATGCAGAGAGGTGCTGGTCCTGAATGAAGTCTTAATAAGTTAAGTCATAAGTCTTGATAAGTAAGGTATGTTAATTGGTAGTTGTTGCTGTTGTTAGTTGCCATCCAGTCAACTCTGACTCATGGAGACCCCTTGGGTACAGAGTGGAACTGGTCCACAGGGTTTTCAAGGCTGTGACCCTTCAGAGCAGTTTGGGGCTTGTCTTCTGAGGCACTTCTGGGTGTGCTTGAATGGCCAACCTTTTGGTTAGTGGTTATGTGCATAACTGATTGTGCCATCCAGGGACTCCTAGACAGGTTTATCTTCCAGGAGGAAGCATTTCCTTCCAGGAAAAAGTTTACTTGTTCTTACTACTGTTTAACATAAAGATGTGAAAATATGCCTGGTCCCACAATTGTTTAACCAGGGATAGGAACATAGGCTGGTTTCAGTTCTCAGACAAAAACTATCAGCAATGTTTAAAAGTAGACCGATGGCTATACTAACCTGTATTAGCCTAAGTCCTCCTTATAGGGCCCAAATCTGCAAGAATCCTTTCTCTGATGTTTACCCGAGGACTAGGCAGGTCCCAACTTGCCCTTTTTTTTCTCAAGGGTCCTGCTCAGACGTGTATTTCTCCAGATCTTCGGAAGTGGTTTTCCTTCTCTCTGCTGAAGGTAAGTACTTACTTATAAGCTAAAGAGATAACAAAGTTAAAAATGATCTTCTTCCCCTTCGATAAGCACATATTTTAAAACCTTGGTTTGCATAAATTCCCTCAAGAAACACTTTACACGTAAAGAATCTCGGACTCCGTCCATTTATGGGTGTGGGGTAAGTTCCAAGACTCTGAATTTTAAACAAGCACTCTTCCCCCTCCCACCACACACACGTACATACATATCACTACTGCCACCGCCACCATCATCAAATCCTTCTCATGCAGAGGTTCCTGGACCAGGCTTTGAGAAACACTGTAAACTTTGAGTCCTCCACGTTGAAGTGTAGCCATCTGGAATTGCCATCTGGAATTTCCATCTGCGATTGGTAGAGCTCTGTTCCCTCTGGAGATTCCCACTGGTCCATTGATGTTGCTGGGCCTTTCAACATGGCCGTGTGATAAGGCATTAATTAGGTTTGCTCTAGTTCTGGGGTAGATTATAGACCAAGTCTACTGGATTTGTTTAAAAAGGCAATCCATTCTGTTCATTAAGTTAATTACTCGTTGTTGTCAACTCACCTCTGATGTTTTAGTGGAATATTATCATAATAAGAGTAATCTTTAAGGAGTTGGGCTTTTTTTTTTTTTTTTTTGTATTCACTTATTTGAGTAAAAAGTCTCTCTCCCTTTTTTTTTTAATTTTATTTATCCATGCCTTTTTTTTAAGTGATACTGTAGAACAAAGACATACATAAAAGTTACTTGAAATTCTACCTTCCAGGTTATCTTAACATTTTTGGTTAAGACTTTGGGACTTTTTGTTCTGCAAACACAACTTTTTCTGAAACTTGGATTGTATTATACAGTGAAACCTGTGAGAACAGGCATTTGACGGGACTACTTTGCCTGTCCAGGCCTCACAAGTTTTCCACCTCTGACAGGGTGCATGCAGTCTTACCAATTTGCTATTGCTCACTTTAGTGGAAAATATTTGAGTTTTCCTTCTCTGACAGGTTTCTGCCTTACACAGTTTCCAACTTTCACAGGTTCTAACTGTAATACTTCTCTGCCTTCATTTTTATAACAATATGCCATGAACATTGTTTATATTAATACATTTAGTTGAACACTTGAGACGTTTTCATTTTTGTATTGTGAGGAAACTGCCAGAGGACATCTTGTACACAAATTTTGGCTCGATTGTTCCAAAAATTGGTGATGTTAAATTTCTTACACTTAGAATTACTGGATAGCACTTCAGATTTTAGACACCTATTATCAAACTGCCCTCAGGTAAGACTTGCAATTGACAATGCTGCAAACAGTAAGTGGGGTTACCTCTTTCCACACTATCAAATGTTGCTTTTCAGCAAAGCCTTCCATGCTCATATTATTATGAATAAAATAGTATCTCTCTGCCCCAACTCTCTTTAATCTAAACCAGAAAACTACATTTGTTGCCATCAGGTCGATTCTGACTCATGGCGACCCTATAGGACCGAGTAGAACTGCCCCATAGGGTTTCCAAGGCTGTAATCTTTACAGAAGCAGATTGCCACAACTTTCTATCATGGAGTGGCTGGTGGGTTTGAACCACCGACCTTTCAGTTAGCAGCCAAATGCTTAACCACTATACTACCAGGGCTCCTTATTGTTTTCATTGGACTTATCATCCCTAAACATATTAGCTATTTCTTTATGTTCTCTCTTCCCCAGTAGACTATAAGCCCCATGAGGACAGGGACTTTGTTTCTTTTGTTCACTGTCCTATCTCCAGCTGTTAGAACAGTGCCTGGTAAATAGTAAGTGGTCAAAAAATACTTGTTGACTGAATTAATAAACCATTCCTAACAGGAGTTATTACCTTATTTATTGTGGTAAATATGTGTGTAACAAAGGATTTGCCACTTTAACATTCTTTACATGTACAATTTAGTGTCAGTACAGGTAGTTCCCCGATTTATAGTAAAGTTCTGTTCCGAGGACTCCTAGTGAGTCTACTCTGACATAAGCTATCTATTTTCTTTTTAGTTTTTATTATTATTGCCTTTTATTACCAGTATCTTTATAAATCTGATCCTCATTTGTCTTTGTGGTTGGAAATATTACATATAAATTTACAGATATATTTTACCAGTGTATGTAGCATATATTATTAACTATAAGATGTAGAAAAAAAATATAGTCATAAGTGTAGTTCCTCCTAACTTGAATAAGTTGTAAGTCAGGGGCTACCTACAGTTATATTTATCATGTTGTGTAACCATCCCCATTATCTGTTTCCAATTTTTTCTTTCACCTCTAACAGAAGCTCAGTGTCTCTTAAGGAGTGAGATAGTTTCTATTTTTATTCTCCTTTGTAAGGAGCCCTATTCCAGTTGTATAGGAATGTAAGCACAGTAATATGAAAGCAGCTTGGCCCATCGGTGGGTTCTGGTATAACTGTTCCCTGTCTGTTCACCCAGCTCTTGTTCAAATGTCCCAGATTTGCTCAGTTCAACCACAAAATCATTGCTAATGTCAAGATGGCAGCATTTTTATCCTGCCCATGTAGAGAACATTCCTTTAGATGGAAGAGCTGCAAACCTTTTCTCTAAAGAGCCAGAGAGTAAATATTTCAGTCTTTGCAGGCCAAAGAGTTTTTGTCACAAGTTCTCAATTCGGCTATTGTAGCAGGAAAGCCGCCATAGACAGTAAGCAAGCAGATGGGTATGAATATGTTTTAATAAAACTTGATTTCACCATCTAAGATTCTCCACTGGTCCCACCCCGTCAGGAGCAAGGAAGATTGAAGGAAACCAAAGACACAAGGAAAGATTAGTCCAAAGGACTAAAGGACCACAGCTACCACATTCTCCACCTGGCTGAGTCTAATACAACCATATGGTGCCTGGCTACCACCACTGACTGCTCTGACAGGGATCACAATAGAGGGTCCTAGACAGAGCTGGAGAAAAATAAAGAACAAAATTCTAACTCACACAAAAAAGACCAGACTTACTGGTCTGGCAGAGATTGGAGAAACCCCGGGGGTATGGCTCCTGGGCACCCTTTTAACTCAGTACCTAATTCCCTTCTGAGGTTCACCGTTCAGCCAAAGATTAGACAGGCCCGTAACACAAACAATAATAAATGTAGTTCTACCACATATACAAGACTAAATGGGCACACCAGCCCAGGGGCAAGGATGAGAAGGGAGGAGGGGATAGGAAAGCTGGTAATGGGGAGCCCAAGGTCGAGAAGGGGAGAGTGTTGACATGTCGTAGTGTTGACAACCAAAGTCCCAAAACAATATGTGTATTAATTGTTTAATGGGAAACTAATTTGCTTTGTAAACTTCCATCTAAAGTCTAAAAAAAAAAAAAAGAAAAAGAAAACTTGATTTATAAAAACAGGTTGCCAGCTGGATTTGGCTCACAGGCTGTAGTTTGCTGACGCCTGATTTACAATCAAAAAGTTAATTATTTTTCATTGATTCCATTTTATATACCACCTAGAGCAGCTCTGTCCAGTAGAAATATAATGAGAGCCACAACTGAGAGTCAAATGTGTAATTTAAAGTTTTCTAGTAGTCACATTATAAGAAGTAAAAAGAAATATGTGAAATTAATTTTAATAATGTTTTATTTAGCCAAATTTATTCAAAATTTTATTTCAACATGTAATCCATACAAACCATTATTAATGAAATATTTTATATTTTTATATGAAGTTTTCTAAATCTGGAACCCTGGTGGCAGAGTGGTTAAGAGCCTGGCTGTTAATCAAGAGATCAGTGGTTCGAATCCACCAGCCGCTCCTTGGAAACTCAATGGGACAGCTCTACTCTGTCCTATAGGGTCACTATGAGTCAGAATCCACTCAATGGCAAAGAATGTTGGGTTTTTAAAAATCTACCATGTACTATACACTGACCGCTCATACCAATTCAGTCTAGTCACATTTTAAGAGCTCAATAGCCACGTAGCAGCTACTATATTGGACACTGCACATTTTGAAAAGGGTTTCTAGCAACTCTTCAATGGTGTTTCTCAACTTCGACACTATTGATATTTTTGAATCTGATAATACTTGGTGGTAGGGGACTATCCTATGCTTAAGAAGGATGTTTAGTAGCATCCCTTTCTCTACCCACTAGATTCTAGCAGCACCTCCCCAGTCGTGAAATTAAAAATGTCTCCAGACTTTGATAAATGTCTCCTAAAGAGCAAAGTTGCCCCTGGTTGAGAACTACTGGTCTAGAACAACCATTATAAAACCAGGTCAACAAAACTTTGGGAACTGAAAATAAAATTTAGTGCCTATGTGCTTAGATGCATTTTGGGGGGCTGGGAGAAGAGAGTCCGTAGCTCTAGACAGCTTGTCAAAGATGTCAGTGACCCCAAAAATAAAATAAGAATCACCGATTAGTAAAAAAAAGAGATGTTAGGTTATAGTATTGCATGCACACCACCAACAGTTCACACTACAAATCCAAACTTTCACCTGTGATCTTTCAAAATGAAGTCGAGTTCTATGATGTACCGGAAAACTTCAGTCTTATTAACTGTACCCTTGCTGTGGATCGTTATTGGTGGCTGTTGGGCTACTGATTTTGCACGTTTCTTCCTAGCATTACTCAGCAAGAAAATCCATAGAGTAGATTCCGGTCAGAATATTAGAGCAAGAGGTTACATGTTACATTTTTTGCAACCGGAGAATCATTATTATTGAACCCTCAAGTTGGCAAAACGGAAAAGTAATGAATGAGACTGAAAGTCAAGAAACTTAGCATCCTTTAAATAGCTACAGGACCTTAGCCTGAAGGGTGCTGACCCTCATGTGTCCTTAGATTGTGTTGAGAAGGAAACGCGACAACTGATGCAGAGAATACAAGATTATTTTCTCCTTAAAACAACATTCTGAGTTACTCTCAAAACCCTGCTTAGCTACTTACATGTATCTGCAAACACTGACTGGAGAAGTTAAACTATGATGACAAGATAATGAAGGTAAGCTATAATTAGCTTTCCTATTTCTGTTTTTTAGGTTATTTCTTCTAGATGCCCCAAAATGTTTGAAAGAATTAATAACATCCTGAGAATATAAACTGTATCTAGTGGATGTCAGGATCCAAAAAGAGAGGTCCTCAACCACCTGCTTCCATCTGAAGTGATGCACACCCTCCTCAGATTTGTGGAGCGGGGTGGCGTGGGGCAGGGTGGGGGGGTGTGTGGAAAGAGAAAATACAAGTGCTTTTTCATGCAGTTAAAATATGTATGCTTTGAATCTGAATTAACTGACGGTTGTATGGGTGGTGTTACTTAGAAGCAGACTATTTACCCTAACTGAAATATTTTCTCAATTCCAACAGGTTTTCATCCCCAAACTCACTTCCTTGTTCAGCTGCATAGAAACATTCTACTCCTTGCTGCCTCTGACAAAGGAAGCTGAGTGGTCATTTGGTCCACATTTCACATGGAGGAAGGGCTTTAATGTTATCATATCATTTTAGAGTTTTAATGCTATGAGATTATCCCTCAATGAGAGTTTACACTTCGTTGATGCGCTGACAGGACTGAAGGAAAATGGTGTTGATCATACGGTTCCTCAGAAAGCTGAACAGAGAAAAACCATATGATCCAACAATTCCTCTCCTAGGCATATACCCAAAAGATTTGAAAACAGGGACTTGAACAGATGTGTGTACACCAACGTTCACTGCAGCGTTATTCACAATAGCCAAAAGGCAGAAACCACCCAAGTGACCATCAGCAGATGAATGGATAAACAAAACGTTTTGTATCTATACAGCGGAATATTATTCAGCCATAAAGAGAAATGAAGTTCTGATACATGCTACGATATGGATGAACCCTGAAAATATTATGTGGAAATCAGCCAGACAAAAAAGTACAAATAGCCTATTTTGTGACCTTGCCCAGATCACCCATCTCTTAGAACATTCGGAGCTCATTTTTTAATAATCGTGGTAAAATATATACAACATTTGCCAGTTTAATCATTTTTAAGTCTACGATTCAGTGACATTAATTATATTCACCATGATTCAACTGTCACCTCTATCCATTTGCAAATGCTTTCCCTCACCGTGAACAGAAACTCAGGACTCCTTACGCAATAACTCTTTATTTCCCTCTCTTTTGATAACTAGGAAAAACTCCTGTCTCTCTGCATTTGCCTATTCTAGGTATTTAATATAAGTGGGTCCAATACTATTTGTCATAACACAATGAACATTGATGTACAAGTATCTGAGTCCTGTTTTCAAATCTTTGTGGTATATAACTAGGAGTAGAATTGCTGGGTCATATGGTAGTTCTGTGTTCAAGTCTTTGAGGGTCCGCCATGTTACTCTCCACAGCAACTGCACCATTTTACATTCCCACCAGCAATGCACGAGGGTCTCAATTTCTCCACATCCTCGTCGACACATGTTACTTTCTGTATTTCTGATAATAGCCATCCTAGTAGGTGTGAAGTGGTAGGGGCCACATTTTTATCAGTATAGTAAGTAATCATCTTATGAACGATACCATTATATTGCACTTGGTGTCAAAATTAACAGGAAAATATACCCCTGTTTTGGAAACATTAAAATTTAAGACAATTCTGCTAAGTCTTCCTTGGCATTTTTTTATATTTCAATATATCAGGATCCTCAAAAATATAGAGGAGGCTCGGACCTCTCTTGATAGGTGATAGCTTTGTCCCCTCCCTGGGACTTAAAGGGAAATGAGCGCATGGCCAGTTGCTAAGAGGAAGACACTGGAGGAAGGTGGGGGAAAGCACCATGGGAGATCCACAAGGAAACAGAGGGACCTAGAGACATCTCAAGGAGGCTGAGGCTAAGACATCAAAATAAGAAAGACTATAAATGACCCTCAGGGCATTGGTGGTTCAGTGTAGAATTCTCGCCTTCCTTGCTGAGCCCTGGGTTCGGTTCCCAGCCACTTCACCACATGCACGGGCACCACCCGTCCGTCCGTGGAGGGCTGTATGTCGCCATGACGCTGAACAGGTTTCAGCAGAGCTTCCAGATTAAGATGGTCTAGGAAGACAGGCCTGCGATCTGCTCCTAACAGTCAGCCCATAAAAACCCTATGGATCACAATGGTCTGATCTGCATCTGATCTTGGGGATGACGCGGGACTGGGCCGCATTTTGGTTCTGTTGTGCATGGGGTCGCCGTGAGGCAGGGGCTGGCTTGCTGGCTGCTAGCTCCAAAATAAATGACCCAGAGCATGATCATAAAATCCAAAATTCGACATTTGTAAGGTGACTGTGTGACCCTTGGCATCCTCCCTGAATACCCGCATCAGCAGACAGGAGGGCTGGCACCTCTAACTCGAAGTAAAGAGTTTGCACCTACAGGGAGGACCTCCTGCTCACTGCGGGGTGGGGTGGGGTGGGATGGAGGAGTGGGGGGATTCCTTCAACTGAAAGGAGAAGATTGTAAAGCAGTGTAATAAAAGGGCATCATACAGCCTGAGGAACCTAGAACGTCTTCACAACAGCTTTCTGCTAAGTTAATTGAAAGCACCTGTGGCTCTCTGCCTTCTTCCATTTCGACCACTTTGTTTTTAAGGCAAACAGTTTCCTGGTATCTACTGACCATACGATGCAAAAAAAAAAAAAAAAAAAAAAGTACAACATAAAGCCTTTGCTGTTTTATTCTTAACTATTGGGCTCTGAAAAGGTTTGGACTAATTTGTCCAAAAACCCTGAGACTTGAAAATTGAAGACACTTCCAATCTCACTTTGATTAAAAACGTCACCAAGCTTGGCCACTGGAGGGCACCAGTCGACAATATTACAATCCCACCGTCATTGCCCTAAGGTTTGGTTTGTTTTTCTTTTTTTGCTCCCAACTTGAACAAGGATTCCAGACAAAGTCCTGTTTCACAGATTAAATTGGACCTGCTTTAACCTTCCATAATTCAGAATTTCAAAGACCAATTTTTTAGAATAATTGGAAGTCACGGCATTTCATGCTTATTTCTGGAATCAATATTTTCAGTCCCGTTCATATTAACCGAGGAGGGTCCCTCTCAAAAGGCATTACAGGGGACTGTTTTCTCATTATCATTCGGCAATTAGTTTACCATCAGACTAGATATGCCTGGTCTGACTACTGAAAATGTTGAATTTGATAACATTTAAGGGATAATCAAATTCGATTTAAATATTAACTTCATTTAAAAAAGGTTATTTTAATTTCAGTTTGGAAATACTTCAGTTTGAGAGGCCTTGAGCTAGATATTTGAGTGGACCTTTTTTTCCTCTCAATTTTAGCACCCTAATTGTATCATTCATGAGCATTAATGTTCTTACAGGAATAAGCAAATCACCCCCCCCCCCCCCCCCACCTTTTGTCTCTACAGCACACTCCACGGTTCTCTCTTCACCAAACTGCTAGTTGCTTGGACTAAACCCCCAAATCTCAAATCCATTGCCAACAAGTCAATTCCAGCTCATAGTGACTCTAGGACAGAGTAGAACCACCCCACAGGGTTTCCAGAGAGTGGCTGGTGGATTCAAAGTAACAATCTTTTGGCTAAGAGTGTAGCGCTTAACTACTGTGCCACCAGGGCTCCAGTTACTTGAACTAGCAGAGGCTAAAGTATTTGAACCAAGAAAAATAAAAAGTGTCCTTCCAAAATCATACTTCCAAGCAGAGTAAGACTGTTGTCTGTGGAGAAGTTAGCTTCACCAACCCACCTTTGAAGCTCAGGGAACCTTGTGGTATAGTGGTTAAGTATACAGCTGCTGACTAAAAAGCTGGCAGTTCCAATCCACCAGCCACTCCTTTGAAACTCTATGGGGCAGTTACACTCTGTCCTATAAAGCCTCTATGAGTCGGAACAGACTCAGAGGCATCGGGTTTAGTTTTGGTTTTTTGAAGCTCAAGTAAGACTTGCTTTTTTCTTTATTTTATTCTGCACTCTCACCCCATTTCTCAGGTGAGTATCTACCTGTGTGCTTTTATTATAATTATCATTCTTGTTCTGCTTATTATTTTCCACTTAGGAGTCATCTTGGCCATTACTAGCATTCACTATTCACCCCAATCTGAACTCACATAAAGACTGGACAGACTAAAATTTCACACTGGGATAATTGTATTTTCATGAGTTTCCCAGCATTTGGGTATTAACTGGCAAAGGCAGCTAAAGACCGAAGATAGGATTTGGGTCTTAACTGGCAGAGGTGGCTGTGTGTGCTGTTTGTGAAGCTTTTCCTGATAACATTGCCTCTTACATCACTCAGCGTCCCCCATGGGAGACATTTCTCTGGGTCTAAATGCAAGAACTCTGTCTTCAAAGAAAACGATTCTAACCTTTCTCAAATACCTCACAGGGAAGATGTGACATTAAAGGAATTATATTAAAGTACCCAGCATAGCGCTAGGTACAGAGAGGCTCAATAAGCATGAGTTTCGTCTCTATCTTTTTAGTTCCATTTCCTTTTTCACTTAGAGCCCTGAACCAGATTTTAATCAATCACAACAGCTGTATTGGCCAGTTTGGATAACTCACTTGATTTTCTCCAGCTTGGAATTTCACTGCATTTTTTTTTTTCTCAGCAAATGTCTTTTTTTTTAATGTGGTGGACCTAAATTAAAAAGAAAAGGCATCTAAATGATTTGAGGACAGAATAGAGTCTCTGAAGAAGGAATGTGGTAGTTCCTTCTGGGATGTGGTTTTTCTAAATGATCTTCAGTATTAGAGATGTTTACTCAGAAACTGGGTCCTCCCTTGTTGGTATTCTTCTAAGTTACTTAGTTTCCTAGGGCTGCCATACAAAAATACCACAAGCGGGTGGCTTTAAAGAGTAGAAATTAATTTTCTCACAGTTCTAGAGGCTAAAAGTCCAAATCAGGGTCTCAGCCATGTTGATTTCTTCTGTGGGCCTCTTCCCTGGTTCACAGAGATCATTGGTGTTTCTTCACTTCTTATAGAAACATCCACCCCCATGGTCACATGGCGTCTCTCCTCCTTACCCCCCATCTGTCTGTGTCTATACTCCCCTTTATAAGACACTACTCAGAAGGGATATGTTTTTATTAATGGATGTTTACAGCTGTTTCTTCTCATTTTTGAGTCATGCCACATCAGCAAATGAAGGTCCCAAAAGCTTTACTCCATCCACATCATAAAGGCTGACTATACTTTGAGGAGGCAGCTCTTCCCCAGTCATCTTTTCAGTGCCTTCCAACCTGGGGGCTCATCTTCCAGCACTGTATCAGACAATGTTCCGCTGCTATTCATAAGGTTTTCACTGGCTAATGCTTTTCAGAAATAGACTGCCGGGTCCTTCTTCCTAGTCTGTGTTAGTCTGGAAGCTCAACTGAAACCTGTCCTCCATGGGTGACCCTGCTGGTATCTGAAAACCGGTGGCACAGCTTCCAGCATCGCAATAACACAGAAGCCCCAACGGTATGGCAAACTGACAGACACGAAACTAGGAAAATTGGAAACCGTCAAAACTGAAATGGAACGCATAAACATCGATATCCTAGGCATTAGTGAGTTGAAATGGACTGGTATTGGCCATTTTGAATTGGACAATCATATAGTCTACTATGCTGGGAATGACAACTTGAAGAGGAATGGTGTTGCATTCATTGTTAAAAAGAACATTTCAAGATCTATCCTGAAATACAGTGCTGTCAGAGATAGGATAATATCCATACACTTACAAGGAAGACCAGTTAATACGACTATTATTCAAATTTACACACCAACCACTAGGGCCAAAGATGAAGAAATAGAAGATTTTTATTAGCTGCTGCAGCTTGAAATTGATCGAACATGTAATCAAGATGTATTGATAATTACTGGTGATTGGAACGTGAAAGTTGGAAACAAAGAAGAAGGATCAGTAGTTGGAAATTATGGCCTTGGTGATAGAAACAATGCCAGAGATCGAATGATAGAATTTTGCAAGACCAACGACTTCTTCATTGCAAATACCTTCTTTCACTAACATAAATGGCAACTATACACATGGACCTCGCCAGACGGAACACACAGAAATCAAATTAACTACATCTGTGGAAATAGATGATAGAAAAGTTCAATATCATCAGTGAGAACAAGGCCAGGGGCTGATTGTGGAACAGACCATCAATTGCTCGTATGCAAGTTCAAGCTGTAACTGAAGAAAATCAGAGCAAGTCCATGAGAGCCAAAATATGACCTTGAGTATATCCCACCTGAATTTAGAGACCATCTGAAGAATAGATTTGAAACATTGAACACTAGTGACCGAAGACCAGACGAGTTGTGGAATGACATCAAGGACATCATACATGAAGAAAGCAAGAGGTCATTGAAAAGACAGAAAAGAAAGAAAAGACCAAGATGGATGTCAGAGGAGACTCTGAAACTTGCTCTTGAATGTCAAGCAGCTAAAGAAAAAGGAAGAATTGATGAAGTAAAAGAACTGAACAGAAGATTTCAAAGGGTGCCTTAAGAAGACAAAGTAAAGTATTATAATGACATGTGCAAAGAGCTGGAAATGGGAAACCAAAAGGGAAGAACACGCTTGGCGTTTCTCAAGTTGAAAGAACCGAAGAAAAAATTCAAGCCTCGAGTTGCAATAGTGAAGGATTCCATGGGGAAAATATTAAATGACGCAGGAAGCATCAAAAGAAGATAGAAGGAATACACAGAGCCATTATACTAAAAAGAATTAGTCAATGTTCAACCATTTCAAGAGGTAGCATATGATCAGGAACCGATGGTACTGAAGGAAGAAGTCCAAGCTGCTCTGAAGGCATTGGTGAAAAACAAGGCTCCAGGAACTCATGGAATATCAACTGAGATGTTTCAACAAATAGATGCAGAGCTGCAGGTGCTCACTCGTCTATGCCAAGAAATATGGAAGACAGCTACCTGGCCAACTGACTGGAAGAGATCCATATTTATGCCTATTCCCAAGAAAGATGATCCAACCGAATGTGGAAATTATGGAACAATATCATTAATATCACACGCAAGCAAAATTTTGCTGAAGATCATTCAAAAACAGCTGCAGCAGTATATCAACAGGGAACTCTCAGAAATTCAGGCAGGTTTCAGAAGAGGACATGGAACCAGGGATATCATTGCTGATGTCAGATGGATCCTGGCTGAAAGCAGAGAATACCAGAAGGATGTTTACCTGTGTTTTATTGACTATGCAAACGCATTCGACTGTGTGGATCATAACAAATTATGGATAACATTGTGAAGAATGGGAATTCCGGAACACTTAATTGTGCTTATAAGGAACCTTTACATAGATCAAGAGGCAGTTGTTCGGACAGAACAAGGGGATACTGATTGGTTTAAAGTCAGGAAAGGTGTGCATGAGGGTTGTATTCTTTCACCATACCTATTTAATCTGTATGCTGAACAAATAATACAAGAAGCTGGGCTATATGAAGAAGAACAGGACATCAGGATTGGAGGAAGACTCATTAACAACTTTCATTATGCAGATGACACAACTTGCTGAAAGTGAAGAGGACTTGAAGTACTTACTAATGAAGATCAAAGACCACAGCCTTCAGTATGGATTATACCTCAACATAAAGAAAACAAAAATCCTCACAACTGGACCAATGAGCAACATCATGATAAATGGAGAAAAGATTGAAGTTGCCGAGGATTTCATTTTACTTGGATCCACAATAGACAGCCATGGAAGCACCTGTCAAGAAATCAAAAGACGCATTGCAATGGGTAAATCTGCTGCAAAGGACCTCTTTAAAGTGTTGAAGAGCAAAGATGTCACTTTGGAGACTAAGGTGTGCCTGACCCAAGCCATGGTATTTTAGATTGCATCATATGCATGTGAAAGCTGGACAATGAATAAAGAAGACTGAAGAAGAATTGACACCTTTGAATTGTGGTGTTGGCGAAGAATATTGAATATGCCATGGACTGCCAAAAGAATGAACAAATCTGTCTTGGAGGAAGCACAACCAGCATGCTACTTAGAAGCAAGAATGGCGAGACTGCATCTTACACACTTTGAACATGTTGTCAGGAGGGATCAGTCCCTGGAGAAGGACATCATGCTTGGCAAAGTACAGGGTCAGCGGAAAAAAGGAAGACCCTCAACGAGTTGGACTGACACAGTGACTGCAACAATGATCTCAGGCATAACAATGATTGTAAGGATGGCACAGGACCAGGCAGTGGTTCTTTCTGTTGTGCATAGGATCACTATGAGTTAGAACCAACTCAAGGGCACCTAACAACAACAACAACAACAACAGAAGGGATAAGGTTTTGGACCTATCACTCTACTATGGCAGGACCTCCTTAACATTAACAAAAGAAAAATCCTATTCCCAAATAGGGGGATAAGTTCACAGCTATAGGAGTAAGGATTTCAGCATATCTTTTTTTTTTTTGGGTGGGGGCACAACTCCATCCATAACATAGGGAGATCTGTGCTTCTGAGAAAGGTATAGATAGCACATTGTGATTAAAAACATGACCTCAGTGCCGCACAGACTTGAGTTCAATCCTTGTTCTGACATTTATAATTTGGGTAGGAGAATTCAGAATTTTGAAACTTCTTTCTCTCAGCTATAAAATGGAGAATAATAGCTTTAAGCCAGTGGTATTACTATGAAGATTAAATGAGGTTATGGAAATAAAGCAACCCTATATAGGACAGAGTAGAACTGCTCCATAAGGTTTTTAAGGGTTATTCAACTAGATAGTTTCCAAAGGATCTTCTGATTCTGGAGACTTTTTTCACTGAAATACCTAACTAATAGGTTTCCGTATGCTACACAGTCCCTCTGCTTAGCCCAACTGTTCACCTCTCTCACTATTTAACATATCCCAGACTCACCTACACTTGTACTTTAGTTCATGTTGTTCCTTTGCCACGGAATCTTCACTATTCACCCCATCTAAGTCTTACCTATCCTTGAAGGCAATACTCATCCCAGTTGTATGAAGTATCTTTGGTCCAAAGCAGAAGAATGTGATCTCAGCCTTCTCCAAATGCTTATCTTTGTTACTATTTCCATCTTGTTGGATGTAGCTTCCCTGCTTCCCAAAAAACTGGATTAGTTATTCCACTGGTTGTTACATGACTCCAGCAAAGCACTTATCACAAGACTGAATTCTGGCTTTTTCATCTCTGTAACCCAAATGCCAGAGTAGGAAGGAATGAGTCAGAGGACTACTGATTCGGTGCTGTTAAATTTTTGTATAAATTTATTTTATGTCCCCTCAAGAGACTTGCAAGTAATTTTAAGTTACGGGCTTATATAGAATATGAATGTTAAAAGCAAAATTTGGCCTAGGGCACCACAAGAAAGGAAATAATAAAAACTAGAGCAGAAATAAATGAAATAGAGAATAGAAGAACAGTTGAAATAGTCAACAAGACCAAAACTGGTTCTTTGAAAAGATCAACAAAATCGAAAAATGACTGGCCAAACTGACAAAAGGAAAACAGGAGAGGAAGCAAATAACCTGAATGAGAAATGAGATGGGCGATATCACAACAGACCCAACTGAAATTAAAAGAATCATAACAGAATACTATGAAAAATTGTACTCCAACAAATCTGGAAACCTAGAGGAAATGGACAAATTTCTAGAAATACACTATCTACCTAAACTAACACTAACAGAGGTAGAAAAACTAAATAAATCTATAATGAAAGAAGAGATCAAAGAGGTAATAAAAAAACTCCCAACAACAACAACAAAAAAACCCTGGCCCTGATGGCTGCACTGGAGAATTCTACCAGATTTTCAGAGGAGAGTCAACACCACTACTACTAAAGGTATTTCAGCGCATGAAAAAGGATGGAATACTCCCATATTCATTCCATGAAGCCAGCATAACACTGATACCAAAACCAGGTAAAGACACCACAAAAAGATGATAACAGGCCACTATCCCTCATTAAAAGAGACAGTAACATCCTCAACAAAATTCTAGCCAATAGAATTCAACAACATATCAAAAAAATAATTCACCATGACCAAGTAGGACTCATACCAGTTACGAAGGAATGGTTCAAAGTAGAAAAATAATCAATGTAATCCATCACATAAATAAAACAAAAGAACCACATGATCTTATCAATTAATGCAGAAAAGGCATTTGACAAAGTCCAGCACTCATTCGTGATAAAAAAAAAAAAAAAACTTTCAGCAAAATAGGAATAGAAGGGAAATTCCTGGACACAAGAAAGGCCATTTATACAAAGCCAATGACCAACATCATCTTAAATGGAGAGAGTCTGAAAGCATTTCCCTTGGGAAGGGGAACCAGACAAGGATGCCCTTTATCACCACTCTTTTTTTTTTTTTTTAAATTGTGCTTTAGGGGAAAGTTTACAGCTCAAATTAGCGTCCCATACAAAACTATATACACACATTGTTATGTGACCCTAGTTGCTATCCCTATAATGTGACTGCACATTCCTCCTTCCCACTCCAGATTTTTCATGTTCATTCAACCAGCTCCTGTCCCTTTCTGCCCTCTTATCTCACCTCCAGACATGAGCTTCCCATTTAGTCTCGTGTATCTATTTGAGCTAAGAAGTACATTCTTCACGAGTATCAGTTTATTTCTTATAGTCCAGTCTATTTTTGGCTAAAGAGCTGGCTTTGGGAATGGTTTTAGTTCTAGGTTAAGTGAGAGTCCAGAAGCTAGGTCTTTTGGGGTTCCTCCAGTTTCAGTCAGACCATTAAGTCTGGTCTTTTTACTAGTCTTTGAGTTCTGCATCCTACTTTTATCTTGCTCCTTCGTGGACTCTCTGCTGTGTTCCCTGTCAGTACAATCACTGGTGGTAGCCCGGCAACATCTAGTTCTTATGGTCTCAGGTTGATGGAGTCCCTGGTTTTTGTGACCCCTTTTGTCTCTTGGCCTAATATTTTCCTTGTCTCTTTGGTGTTCTTCATTCTCCTTTGCTCCAGGTGGGTATCCCCACTCTTATTCAACAGGGTGCTGGAGTTCCTAGCCAGAGCAATAAGGCAAGAAAAAGAAATAAACGACATCCAAATTGGTAAGGCAGAAGTATAAGCATCCCTATTTGCAGATGATATGATCTTATACACAGAAAACTCCACAAGAAAACTACTGGAACCAACAGACAATTTCAGCAAAGTATCAGGATACAAGTTAACATACAAAAATTAGTTGGGTTCCTCTACACTAACAAAGAGAACTTCGAAAAGGAAATCACCAAGTCAATACCATTTACAATAGCCCGCAAGATGATAAAATACTTAGGAACAAATCTAACCGAGAGATGTAAAAGACCTAAACAAAGAAAACTACAAGACACTACTACAAGAAACCAAAAGAGACCTACATAAGTGGAAAAATATACTTTGCTCACGGATAGGAAGACTTAACATTGTGAAAATGTCAATTTTACTCAAAGTGATCTACAGATACAATAAAATCTGGATCCAAATTCCAAGGACATTTTTTAACAAGACGGAGAAAAATATCATCAACTTCATATGAAAGGGAAGAGGCCCTGGATAAATAATTACTGAAGAAGAAGAACAAAGTGTGAGGCCTCACACTACCTGATTTTAGAACCTATTATACCACCACTGTAGTCAAAACAGGCAGATATATAGACCAATGGATCAGAATTGAGGATCCAGACATAACTTCATCCACCTATGAGCAGCTGATTGATATTTGACAAAGGCCCAAAGTCAGTTAAATGGGGAAAAGACAGTCTCTTTAACAAATGGTGCTGGCGTAACTGAATGTCCACGTGCAAAAAATGAAACAAGCTACATACCTCATACTATGTATAAAAATCAACTCAAAATGGATCAAAGACCTAAATATAAAATCTAAAACGATAAAGGTCATGAAAGAAAAAATAGGGACAATGCTAGGAGTCCTAACACTATCAGACACATGAGGAAATGCTCACAGTCATTAGCCATTAGAGAAATGCAAATCAAAACTACAAGAAGATACCAAGGCTAGCTCTAATCCAAAAAGCACAAAATAATAAATGTTGGAATGGTTGTAGAGAGACTAGAACACTTATGCACTGCTGGTGGGAATGTAAAATGGTACAGGCATTCTGGAAATCAATTTTGCGCTTCCTTAAAAAGCTAGAAATTCAAGTACCATATGATCCAACAATCCCACTCCTTGGAATATATCCTAGAGAAATAAGAGCCATCATCCATGTTCATTGCAGCACTGTTTACAATCGCAAAAAGATAGGAACAACCTAGGTGCCCATCAACAGACAAATGGATAAACAAATTATGGTACTTACACACAATGCAATACTACTCAACGATAAAGAACAATGATAAATCTGAGAAACATCTCACAACATGGATGAATCTGGAAGGCATTATGCTGAGTGAAATTAATCAGTTGGAAAAGGACAAATATTGTACGAGTCCACTAGTAAAAGAACTCAAGACAAGCTTGAAACACAGAGGAAAACATTCTTTGATGGTTAAGAGGTTTGAGAAAGGAGGGAGAGGGGAATTCACTAACTAGATAGTCGACAAGAATCATCTTAGGTGAAGGGAAGAACAACACACAATACAGGCGAAGTCAGCACAACTGGACTAAACCAAAAGCTAAGAAGTTTCCTGAATGTAACCAAACACTTTGAGGGACAGAGTAGCAGGGGCTGAGGTTTGGGGACCATGGTTTCAGGAAACATCTAGGTGAACTGGCATAACAAAGTTTATTAAGAAAAATGTTCTGCATCCCACTTTGGTGAGTAGTGTCTGGGGTCTTAAAAGCTTGTGAGTAGCCATTGAAGATGCATCAGTTGGTCCCAACCCACTTGGAGCAAAGGAGAATGAAGAACACCAAAGACACAAAGAAAATACTAGCCTAAAAGACAAAAAGTTCACATAAACCAGAGACTCCCTCAGCCTGAGACCAGGAGAACTAGATGGTGCGCGGCTACCACCAATGACTGCCCTGACAGGGAACACAACAGAGAGTCCCTGACAGAGGAGAAGAAAATTGTGGAGCAGAACTCAAATTCAAGTAAATGGACCAGACTTAACAGTCTGACTGAGACTGAAGGAACCCCAAAGCCACGGTCCCCAGATGCTCTCTTAATCAAGAACTAAAACCATCATCCAAAACCCTGTCTTCAGACAAAGATTAGACTGGAGTATAAAACATAAAATAATACTTGTGAGGATTGTGCTTCTTAGTTCAAGCAGATATAGGAGACCAAATGGGCGGCTCCTGTCTGGAGGCAGGATAAGAAGGCAGGAAGGGACAGGGGCTGGTTGGAGGGACATGGCAAACTCTGGGGTGGAAAGGGAATGTACTGTCAAACATTATAGGGATTGCAATTACTGTCACATAACAATATGTGTATAAATTTTTTTAATGAGAAATTAACTTGAGCTGTAAACTTTCACCTAAAGCACAATAAAAAAGAAAGAAAGGAAGGAAGGTAGGAAGGAAGAAAAAGAAAAAAGGAAAGAAAACCCTATGGGGCAGTTCTATTCTGGCTCTCAATGAAGTAGAACTGACTGGATAGCAATGGGCAAGCAAACCAGACCTAATAAATAATGCATTATTATTATTATTTTTTTAATGGAGAAAAATAGACATTATACAGTTCCAGATGGAATAAATCTTGACAAATGAAGCAGTCTTGTCAAAAGAATTGATCCTGAATTTGATCAAGTCTTTAGATTAAAAAAAAATTATTTTTTTTAGATTTAACCACTGTTAAAAATATAATCATGTAGTAACTCAAAAGAATAACACAATATTTGATTGCTATATGTTTTAATAAGCAGTTTGCAAATTGGAGAAATGTTTCTGAATGTGAGAGGAAATCAAATCTAGAGACCAGAGAATTCACAGGCTTAAATAACTTTTGCTTAAAGAATACGGGTTTCCATGGTGATGCAGTATTTGATGGCTACTGAGTTAACATTACAAAGGTAACTTCAAGGAAGCTTGCCACTCCACCCACCTGCAGTCCTAAACCAAACACTGAAACCAAAAACCCTCTGACATTGAGACAATTCTGACTCATAGGGACCCTAGAGGACAGAGTAGAACTGTCCTATAGAGTTTCCAAGGAGGGGCTGGTGGATTGGAACTGCTGACCTTTTGGTTAGCAGCTGAGCTCTTAACCACTTCACTACCGAAAAAAAAAAAGGGCTCCAGAAATTCAAATTAAAGAAGGCTAGTCTTCCTTTTTTAATCACAGGTTGATGGTTTTGTTATGACCTCTTCTCTGAAACAGCCATTTGGGGTGAGAGAGGGTAAAAGAAAAACTACCGGAAGATTAATTTTGGGTCAGGAATTTTTATGTTTGTGGATAAGAAAAAGCTCTCTTGAAATATAAGTAAAATACCTATTTTTAACATAAATTTGATTTTATACCACATTTTGTAGGAAATACTGAGAATAGAGGAACATGTTAGTGACACTATAAGGTTGCAATTTTCAAAATCCAGACTGAGTTATGCTACAACATGTGACAATAAGTGGCTTGTCTTTGTATGCCTGAGAGCTAAGAATGGTTTTTACATTTTTTAGGGGTTGCAGAAAAAAAAAGAATATTACACAGATGCCTGCTCTACAGAACCAATGACCCAGTTTTTTCAATAAATAAATTGCAAATCAAAAGAGAAGTGGAACTTGTACTAAAAAAGACTTAAGTCATATATCAACTGATCATAATGAGTTACTTTTATTTAAATCTTCATTCAAACAAACTGTAAAACAGAAAAGTAAATGTTCAGAACATTTATGAAGTAACTGATAACATTTAATGGTATTAAGATATTATTGACAATATTTTCAGGTGTGATGATGGTTTGGAAGTTCTGTTTAAAAAAAAAGGAAAGTTGCTGTTGAGTTGATTCTGACTCATAGAGATCCTATATAGGACAGAGTAGCACTGCCGCATAAGGTTTCCAAGTAGCAGCTGGTGGATTTGAACTGCTGACCTTTTGGTTAACAGCCGAGCTCTTAACCACTGCATCACCAGGGCTTCTTTTAAAAAAATGTTGTTGTTGTTAGGTGCTATCAAGTCAGTTCCAACTCATAGTGACCCTATGTACAATAGAATGAAACACTGCCCTGGCCTGTGCCATCCTCATAATCTTTGTTATGCCTGAGCCCATTGTGGCAGCCACTATGTCAATCCATCTTGTTGAGGGTCTTCCTATTTTTTGCTGACCCTCTGCTTTACCAAGCATCATGTCCTTCTCCAGGAACTGATTCCTCCTGATAACACGTCCAAAGTATGTAAGACATAGTCTCACCATCTTTGCTTCTAAGGAGCATTCTGGTTGTACTTCTTCCAAGACAGATTTGTTCACTCTTCTGGCAGTCCATGGTATATTCAGTATTCTTCCCCAACACCACAATTCAAAGGTGTCAATTCTTCTTCAGTATTCCTTATTTATTGTCCAGTTCTTGCATGCAAATAAGGCAACTGAAAGCGCCATGGCTTGGGTCAGGTGAACCTTAGTCTTCAAGGTGACATCTTTGCTTTTCAACACTTCAAAGAGGTCCTTTGCAGCAGATTTGTCCAGTGTAATGCGTCTTTTGATTTCTTGACTGCTGCTTCCATGGCTGTTGATTGTGGATCCAAGTAAAATGAAATCCTTGACAACTTCAATCTTTTCTCCATTTATCATGATGTCCTACTCAATTCAGATATACATACTGAAATATTTATGGGTGACGATGTTTGGGAGGAGAAAGTGAATTGGAGTATGGATGAAAGAAGATTGACTATGAGTTGGTAATTGCTGAAATTAGATGAATGACTATTATACTTTTCTACTCTTAAAAATGCTTTACTTTTTTTTTATAATAAAAAGTTCAAAAAAGAAAAGTAATATAACAGATTTTAGAATTCGATGTGGCACTGATTTCAGCCAAGAGACTTCTCTCAAAGTCCTTAGCTTTTCTGAGTCTCACTTTTGTTAAAGGTAAAATAGAGATGAAAATTCTACCTCATAGGATTATTGTGAAGACGATCTGAGCTGATGCATATGCAGAATTTAATTAATTCCCTGCACATAATGAAGCATAGGATTATTATTAGACAGTACTGTTGTTGCCGCTGCTGCTGCTGTTGCTATTTTACCCCTCAGTATGTGCTGGCATTTGCGGGTATTTGTTGAAGAGATGGTAAAGGATGGATGACAATAGGCTGCAGTATTGGGGCTGGATCAACAGAGAGGAGAAAAGTGGCTGAGGGGTAGGTGGGGTTTGCAGAGTCCCCAGGTACCTATAGATTGCAATGGCTACTCTCAACTGAGTTTCGATAGGCCTTGTAATGGTGTAACATGCAGACAGGTTGGCTAGCTAGACAATGAACTTTTCCAATGAGAAATACCATCTGAGAATGTGAAGGTCAGGGAGCAGCAGGCAATACAATTAAAAACTCAAACCAAACCTTAGAGATGTTAATGATAATAATTTTCTGTCACTAATGAGAGGTATTTTGCCATACTAAAGACTGCATTATACAGGCTTAAGAGGGAAATCAACATTGAAGGTATTGATTTTTTTAAGTCCTCATTGAACATCACCATTTCAGGAGTGATGGTCTTCATGGCGATAAAGAGATTAGCCCAGAATGAAAATCCATGCACTGCTTCCTTCATCGAAAAAGTCTTGTTATTGAAAAACAAATGCCATTTGAAGTAAACAGTATGCTTGCCAACACAGTTGATTTGCATTCTGGCACAAGTTCCTTATGTTCTCAAACTGTTAACTAGTCCATGGTCTACAATTTTGTTTTTTTTTAGTTTAGAGCAATGGTTCTCAACTGGGGGCAGTTCTGCCTCCCAGGGATCATTCTGCAATGTCTGGAGATGTTGGTTGTTAACAACTGAGAGTGGGGTGCTACTGGCATCTAGTGGCTAGAGACCAGGGATGTAGTTAAACATTCTACAGTGCACAGGGCAGCCCCCATAAAAAAAATTATCTGACTCAAAATGACAGTAGTGACAATGTTTAGAAATGTTGTTTTGCAGCATGGCTTTAGAGTCAGACAAAGATGGCATTCAAATGCCAGCTCTGCCCCTACTAACAGCATGACTTTGAGCAAGATGCTTTACCTCTCTGTAATCACCACTTTCCCCTACTGCAAAGCATCCAGCCTGCAGGGTTATTGTGCAGATTAAATGAGCAAATACAGATAGAATGTTTATCACAGACCCAGAGAAAAGTAAGTGCCAATGGACCCCAAAAATCCCAAACCCAGGCTGGTCGAGTTAATTTCAATTCATAGTGATCCCGTAGGGTTTCCAAGGCTGTAAATCTCTACAGCAGCAGAATGCCACATCTTTCTCCTGCAGAGCTGCTGGTGGTTTCAAAAGCCATCCTTCCCATTAGCAGTCAAGCATTTTAATCACTGCGCCATCAGGGCTTCTTAAGTGCTAAATGGAAAGCAGCTGTTATTACTATTCTTTTTAGATCTAGCTCTTGCCCCGGTGACTTACAACCAACCAGTTAACTTTGAGTCCGCTCCAACTCAAGGTGACCCATTGTGCGTCAGAGCGGAATTGTGCTTCATAGGGTCTTCAATGGCTGAATTTTTAAAGTAGATTGCCAGGCCTTTCTTCTGAGGTAGACTGGAACTGCCAACTTTTTGGGTAGCAGCTGAGGGTGTTAACCATTTGCATTACCCAGGGGCTCCATGAATTGCCAAAACCCCCCCCCAAAACCAAACCTGTTGCCACTGAGTCAATTCTAACTCATAGCGACCCTATAGGACAGAGTAGAGCTGCCCCATAGAGTTTCCAAGGGGTGCCTGGTGGATTCGAACTGCCTACCTTTTGGTTTGCAGCCGCAGCACTTAACCACTACACTACCTGTGTTCAATTTGAGGGCCAAGAGGTAACTTTTGTGTCTTTTTTTTTTAAATTTTTTTGGGGGGAGATGACAATTTACAATGTATTTTTCATATTTTTTTTTTGAGACGCTAGAATGTAAATGTATTTCATTTCTTCCTGAAGGTGAGTGGTGGACAAAACAAAACAAGTTTGATTGTTTGAAAGACAAACTTTGTCGTCAGAAAGAGCCACTCCATAGACAGAGGACATTCATTTGAAATTCCTCTTTGGTTCTTTAGGATGAAGTATGATGCATGCCCAGGAACTTAATGGTTTACAAGTTGGTACTCCTGCGGTGTCTTTTTTTTGCAAGTGATTTTATGATTCTCCTACACACAATGTGATGGATTCTTGACTATCCTGAGCTTTATGTTTGTACTTTTTTTTTTTTTTCGCAGCTTGAGTGAAACCCTTCAGGCAGACCTGGGAAGATGTGGTTCTTAAATAAAATATTTTTCTACTGTGCCATCCAGCTTGCAGGGTTCACACCTTCTCCATGTTTCTCTTCTATACGCAGGGTCAGTGAGATAACATCCATTTTTCTTAATTCTATCTTGTCTGTTTTTTTATCTCACTTCCACCAGTTTTTTTTTGAAGGCATAGCATGGCTTATTCATTCCCAGTGCTGGTTTTTGGGGACGGATGAGGACTGGGGAGAGGGAAGGGATACCTTTTTACTCTTTGTTCATCGCTGTATTCACAAGAGCCTTTTAGTAATTTGAAAACTCTTTGCAAGTGACATAACATGAAATATTGCGTTACAAACCCATGTAGAAGACACAATTCAAACAATAGAAGCAATAACACACTTTTATCTGGCTTCTACACACTTCTAAGTTTAAATGGAGTGTATTTTACTTATTCTCACCAGAGAAGCCATCTAGTTGCTGGACTGCTAAATCTATATACAGTTGACATTCTTCCTTTAAAAAACTGGATGTTTACATTTCTGGGTCAGGCTGAAAGATTTCGGTGTCAAAAGTGAAAATGTCACAATTTTTACGCAGGAACATGTGGCCTCACTTGGGAACATGTGCCATCATGGTCTTCTGTGACCAGCCAAGGAGTCAGTAAACAGTGGCTCCTATTTAAGCCTGTTGCTTCCATAAGACTTTTGGACAATATGATGTAGCTCAGTTAATATTCTTTAATTAAAGTGCAAAAATTGTATTTGAGTAAATAAAGAACCAAATAGTGCCAAACTGACATATTTTTTAGAAATTTACTTCAGAGATTCCAGGCATCCAAGAGGCTCCAAACATGATCTAAATTCTTCATTTTCTTCATGTATGTGTTGACTTGTTTTTTAAAAATCTGACATCAAAACCACAAAGAAATTAAAAGAATCGAGTGCTCTTACTTCTTGACCCTCATCACTTGTGGTTAAGTGATTTAGTTTTGTTTCTATGACCTAAGCTCTCAATGCCTTCTGTAAGGAGAATGTTTTTTCTTCCTTCCTGGTCTTTCCATACTGGAAATAAATAAAAAAAAAAAAATCAATTGTTGTCGAGTCGACTACAACTCATGGTGACCCCGTGTATGTCAGAGTAGAACTCTGTTCCATACGGCATGGCAAAACACACATCAATTTAACCATTTCTACATGTACAATTCAGTGGCATTGATTACATTCTCCACAGGATTTCCAATGGCTGATTTTTCAGAAGTAGATTGCCAGGCCTTTCTTTCACGTTGTCTCTGGGTGGGCTTGAACCTTCAACATTTTGGTTAGCAACAAATCACATTAACAGGACTCCAAACAGGAAATACTTCTCTCTAATCCCACTCCTTTACTGTTTCACTGGGAAGACTGGAATGAAGACCACTGCTCATACACTGCTTGGACCCTTGGTTTGCTTGCCTTTCTGCTCTGGTCACTGTGTTATAACCTCACCAGAGCCAGGTTCTCCACTCTGCTGGAGAGGCCTGTAAGCATTCAAGGCTGTTATGTTTGTGACTGGTTGGGTATGATCAACTGCAGAGACTTGCAGGAAGGCTCATTTTGGTCTTGGATCCAAATGACCAGTCCACTGTTACCACTAACAAAGGTGATCATTCAAAACTCCATCCCTGAGTCAGTTTCTCAATGGAGACAGAATTTAGAAGGGAGTAGTGATGAGTGGTTAATGTTCGAGTTTCCGAGGACTGCCAAAACAAAAATACCACAAGGGAGTAGCTCTAAAGAACCAGAAACTTATTTTCTCACAGTTCAGGAGGCTAGAAGTACACATTCAGCATGTGGCTCCAGGGGGAGGTCCTTCCTTGCCTATTTCAGCTTCTAGTAGCTGCAAGCAATCCTTGGCATTACTGGGATAGTAGACACAGCCGTCCCCTTTGTCTGTCTTCCTCTTTCCCTTGTGTGTGTCTCTGTGTCTGTTTTGCTCCTTTTATAATTCAGAAGTGATTAGGTTTAGGACCCTTGCTATATTGGTATGACTTCATTAGCATAACAAAAGAAAACCCTATTCCCAAACAGGGTCATGTTTGCAATTATGGGAGTTAGGATTTCAATACATATTTTGGAGGGACATAATTTATTTAACCCATAATAGTTAGATTTCCTACAAATTGCAACATTAAAGAAAATATTAGTAGACTTTATTTTTTTGTGTCATAGATTGACAAGTCCTATCACATAGTTAAAAATCAATATTCATTCATCATTATTCAACAATTATCTATAAGGACTTACTACAGCTAAGACAGTTTGTTAAACTAAAGCCCAGGAGCTGCTAAGATGTATAAATTGTGGAACAAGCCCTCAAACAGCTTCAATCTACTAAGGGATTTAAAATATACATGTTGATAAAAAGTAATGGAAATAAAAATTAAATCAAAAGAGCCATATATAAAATGTCATGGGGAGATCAGAAAAGGAGCCATAACTTCTTGCTGGGAAAGGCAAGACGTTTTCCAAAAAGAGATGGGGTTTATGCTGGACCCTGAATGATGGGTAAAATTTAGACATGCAGATAAAAAAAAAAAAAAAACTGATTAAAAAAGGCATTTTGGGTGGAAGGAACAGTGAGCTTGTACGTGTGAAGAAAGAAAACATGGAGTTGTTGGGGAATATTCATCTAATGTAACTTGAGGAGATGAGGCAGGGAAGGATGGACGTAAAGCTGAGACCAGGAGATGTGAACTGATAGGAAACTCTATCCCAGGACTCAGAATAGAGACCAAAACAGGTATTAAAGCTAGAGAGCAGAAATGAGGTTCCTTCAGTATTTGACCTTTCAACATGTTCCAGTTCTGGGATCAGGGTCACTCTTCATTAAAGAGAAAACTCCAAGGATTTTTTTTAATTCATTCATTAAAAAAAAAAAAAATTGTAGCCCCTTTGTTAAAAAATAATTTAAGGGAGGGAAGGGAGTTTAGGTAGTTCTCAAGGGGCATAGCATTCCGAATACTCAGGATTGGCTGGGTTATGCTGCGGTAATGAACAATCCCTGAATCTCAATAGCTTGGAAAAACGAAGATCTATTTCTTGCTCAAACCTACTGCCTATTGAAGGTGAACAGAAGTTCTCATAAACAGGGTAGGTTCTGAGAACTGAGTGTTGGCATTTCAACGTTTCCAATAGGAAGTAGTAAAAGTCACCGTGGCTTACATTTCACTGGCTGAAACAAGTTACTTGGACATGTCTAACTTTTGTGGGACAGGAAGATAGAATCCTTTTTTGTGCCTTAAGGAAAGTTTAATGTCTGCTACAATCTCCTTGGGTGGTTACCCATATCTTCATTGTGGTACTGTGACTCATACCTCTTCTAAAATACCACCAAAGATTATCTCATTCATTGAGTGTTTAGTCTGGGCCACGCACTGGACCGACCTTTTATATGAACTTTCTCTTTGAATTTCTATTATAATTCTCTGATGTTGCTTTCAGCATCCTCATGGCTGGTCAATTGCTGGCATCTGTGTTCTTCCTCACAGAATGGATAAGGCTGCCTGGGAATGGCTGGTGATTAGACGTGCTCTGTCGCAACCTCCTGAAAGAGCAAGGGCAGTTGGAGTATAGACATCTGGCTGCAGTGACTGCTACCACTATGGACACCACCTTTACCCTCATGACCTCTCACATTTCCTGAACACTCTCTTATGCCAGGCACTGTGCCCTGTACTTTGCATGCGTGATCCTTCTTAATCCTCACAATTACCCTATGAGCGTTTGTTGTCAGGTGCCTTCAAGTCAATTTTTGACTCATAGCAACTCCATGTGACAGAGAAGAACTGCCCCATAGGGTTTTCTTGGCTGTAATCTTTATGGAAGCAGGTTGCCAGAATTTTCCATCTGCAGTACCACTAGGTGGGTTCGAATAGCCAACTTTTAGGTTACTAGCTGAATGCATACTGTTCGTGCTACCCAGGGACCTTATCCTATGATAGGTACTATTTTTCCACCATTTTACAAAAGAGGAGCTGAGGCTCTGAGAGATTGTGTTACTTGCCCAAGATCACATAGCCAATAAGTGGCAGATTTGAGGTTTGACTTGAATTTAGCTTACACCAGAGCTGATATTCTTAATAACATTGCTATACTTTCTGTCCACAAAAGAGCTGGATAAGAAAAGAGATGGGATTTGGGATATAATTATGATATTCAGGATGCCATGGAAATGAATGTGGAAAACACTGGAAAAGTGAACACTAATCTGTAGTGTAAGAATGGGGATTGGGAAGAATGGATAAACAAACTATGGTACATACACAATAGAGTATTATGCAATGATAAAGAACAATGATGAATCTGCAAAGCATCTCACAACATGGATGAATCTGGAGGGCATTATACTTAGCGAAGTATGTCAATCACTAAAGGATGAATATTGTATGAGACCACTACTATAAAAACTCGCAAAAAGGTTTACACACACAAAAAGAAACAATTTTTGGTGGTTAGGAGGGAGGGGAAGGGTGGGGATGGAAAAACACTTAACAGAAAATAGATAAGTGGTAACTTTGGTGAAGGGTAAGGCAATGTACAGTACCGGGGAATCTAGCACAACTTGTCCCGGGCAAGGTCATGGAAGCTTCATAGACATATCCAAACTCCCTAAGGGACCAAATTACTGGGCTGAGGGATGTGGGGGCCATGGTCTCAGGGAACATCTAGCTCAATTGACATAATATGGTTTGTAGAGAAAGTGTTCTACGTTGTACTTGGATGCATAGCGTCCGGGGTCTTTGAAAGCCTGTGAGGGGTGATCTAAGATACTCTACTGGTCTCACCCCTTCGGGAGCAAGGGAGAATGAAGAAAGCTAAGGACACAGGGGAAAGGTTGGTTGAAAAGACTATTGGACCACAGCTGCCATGGCCTCCACCAGTCTGAGTCCAGTGCAACTGGATGGTGCCTGGCTGCCACCAATGACTGCTCTGACAGGGATCACTGTAGAGGGTCCCAGATGAAACTAGAGAGAAATGTAGAGCAAAACTTTGATTCACAGGGAAGGATCAGGCTTGCTGGCTTGGTGGAAGCTGGAGAGGCCCCAAGAGTGTGGCCCCCAGCCACTCTTTTGGCTCAGTGGTGAGGTCATTCCTGGGGTTCACCCTTTAGCTAGGGATTAGACAGGCCCATGAAACAGGGCGAGACTGGGGGAAGGGATGCACCAGCCCAGGGGCAGGGACTGGAGGTTGGGAGGGGACAAGGGAGCTGGTGGTAGGGAGCCTGGGGTCAAGAGGGAAGAGTATTGGCATGTCATGGAGTTGTTGACCAATATCATGGAACAATGTGTGTCCTGGCTGTTTGGTGGGAGGCTGGTTTTCTCTGTGGGTCTTCATCTGGAGTGCAATGGAAAAGAAAAGAAAAAAAAAGGGAATGAAGTATTGATACATGCTACAACATGGATAAACCCTGAAAACACTATGCCATTGAAAATAGCCAGTCACAAAGACCATACATTCCATGATTCCATTTGTATGAATTGTTCAGAATAGGCAAATCCATAGAAATAGAAAATAGATTGGTGGTTGCCAGGAGCTGGGAAGATAGGGTTAGAGTACTAGTAACTAAAGTATATAGGGTTTCTCTTTGAGGTGATGAGTGTGTTCTAAAATTGACTGTAGTGATGGATGGACCACACTATGAATATGCAAAAAACCATTGAACTGTACACTTTAAATGAGTGAATTGTATCATATATAAATTATATCTCAATAAAGCTGTTTAAAACCAAACAAACAAACAAAAGAATTAGGATTGGGAAAAAGAAGGGAGATTTGAAATGTCTTATATATGTGGATTCAAAAGACTATGGAAACTTACAGTGTATAAGAAAAAGAGAGGGACTGAATATGACTCCAAGTTTGCCAACTCTAAGCATTAATGTAAAAGTCATAGTTGTGAAAATATCAAAAGGCTGAGCTGGCTTGTGAGTATAGGTAGAAATACATTCAGTGTTGGATTTATTGAATTTGTCTCTTCAAGTGGGAATTTTGCGTAAAAAAAGAATTCATTCATTTAACATGTAAAGAATACAGATCTATGCTGGGCAATCGAGATATATAATTAATAAAAACCTAGTCCCATATATATTATACATTTAGAAATGCATGAATCTGAAAGATACAGATTTGACTTTCTTTCAGTTATTCATTCAAACATGTATTGAGAACCTCCCAAATTGTTTGATAGATAAAGCAGAGTGGACAGAGGAATTCATGAAAATACACGTGATCCTTAAGGGAAATAGTAAAAGAAGAGAAAAAGGTGAAAGACCAGACTTGAGGAATGTCTATACTAAGGGATAATGAAAAGAGGAAGAGAAGTAAGGAAAGGGGTGGCTGTGAAGGTGGGAAGAGACCAGGTCATTGCAGAGTCCCTGGAATTGATATATGAGAGAGATGTTAGAAAGAAGAGAGGGCTCAACAGGGCCAAATATCACAGAGATGTCAAGAACTGTAAGAAGCATTTACAGAAGTGTTTGGAAGGAAGGGGGTAGGGTAGATATAGTTAAAATACGTATGTTTATTCTTTTAAGAAGCTTTGCAGAAGAGAAAGAAAAGTGGCTTTGTAGAGGTAATAGGGCCATATGAAAGTTTTTAAGGGTAAACAAGTTTACAAAAGGGGTTGTGAAGAGGAAGGGGCTCTAGATGTAAGAAGTGGGAGTCGAGAGGTGGGTATTTTGTTGGAGCAAGATATCGAGGTAGGGGAAGAAAATGGGGTAAGGACATGGGTAGGGCCTATGTGCAACTTTTTTCTAGCAGCCCTTTTCAGTTAAAAAAGAATCAACATAAAAATTGTGTACAAGGACTGACTCAGGACTGGCAATGGGTACTGTGACAGGAGGTTGTTGGAGGACAAAGTGGGGAAGGACTCCAGGGCTAGGGTGCTGTAACAAAGTATACCACGCACTAAGTGACTTAAACAACAGCAATGTATTCTCTCAGAATTCTAGAGACCAGAAGTCCAAGACTGAGGTGTTGGCAGGGTTGACTCCATGCCTTTCTTCTAGCTCTGGTGACTGCTGGCAATCCTTGGTTTGTGGCAGCATTAACTCCAATCTCTGCCTCTTTCTTCACGTGGTGGTCCTCCCTTTGTGTCTCCTCTCTGTCTTCAAATCTCTCTCTCCTTATGAGGGGCCCAGTCGTATTGGATCAGAACCCACTCTAATCCAGTATGACCTCATCTTAACTTGATTACATCTGCAAAGACCCTATTTCCAAATATGGTCATATTCTGAGGTTCTGGGTAGACATGAATCCTGGGGGACACTATTCAACTTAGTACAGCTAGTGAGAGTATCATTGAAATGATTGGCTGTAGAGTATACACTGAGCAGTCAAGAAGTGAACAAGGGTGATGAATAATAATAATAATAAAGAGGGTTTGCAGAACTGGTGGTCAGGTTGGAATCAAAGACAGTTTCAGTGGAGGTTTTGAGTGAGAAAAGTAGAAAGATAGGGCTTTGGTTCAAGAAGAGAATTTCAGAATTGGAGACTTTGGGGGTTAAACACTTAGTTCCAAAGCTCAAAGTGTAAAGACTTAAGTTCTTTGTAGATTCCTGTAGTCTCCTTGTCCTACTTGATAAAAAGATAATATGTAAAGACCAAAACTTCATGAAGAAACCCAACAGGTCACAATGTTCACTTTTGTGCTAACCAGTATACTCATATAGCCCATATCCATTTATTCATTCCTTCCTCACTGTAGTAGGTGCTGGAGATACAGCAGTAAAACACACCTTTGTCCCTGCCCATAAAAAGATTACATTTGGAAGGGGGAAAAGACAATAAACAAACGTACAAATATACAAATACACAGTAAGTCTCATGGAGGAAACACACCACAGCATTAAGCATAGCAATCTCTTTAATCTTGTACATAAGTAAGCTCTTGACTTTGTAAGACAGTAGGTTTTGAGAAATACTTGTGCAGTTACTGTGTGTCCAGAGAGAGTTAAAATCTGAATATTACCATAATAAATAAATTGATTAAGAAGTCATTTATAAATATGCATGTAGATAAAGGTAAGGGAATAAGAGAAAGCGAGACAGCATCTTGGGAATAGTCATGGTACGGTGTGGTGTGGTGTCATGTGGTATAAAGCCAAAAATCCAAACCCGTTGCTGTCAAGTCGATTCTGATTCGTTGAGACCCTATAGGACAGAGTAGAACTGCCTCATAGGGTTTCCAAGGAGTGCCTGGTAGATTCAAACTGCTGACCTCTTGGTTAACAGATGTAGCTCTTAACCACTGCGCCACCAGTGTTCAAAGGCACTCTTACCAGCTGTACTGAGTATGGTATGGTGCAATTTAAACCTTTTCCGGTTAGGTCAACTATCCTTGGACTAAACCAAGGGCATTAAATTAGCAATGGTGTAGTTGAGTATAATAAACTTTTATTTTGGCCACACGGCTTAGAACCTCCTTTCAGTGTTCGTTCGGGAACTTCTCTACTATGAATCCGGGTGGATAGAAGACATCGCATCACACTAGAGACACTCCCTTGCAGCTAGGGCACTAGCTTGTGACGTAGCCTCAAACATTCAGAAGCAACCATGCAGGGTTTTCATTTGGGAGCTAGTAAGGCAATAAGCAACAGGGGGCCCCCGTTTTGCTAAGCCCATGGGCGATGGTAGTTTCAAGTTCAAGTTCTGAGAGCGGAAGTGGCAGCAATACAAATGTTATGTCATACTCAGCGGCGACAACAGTTCTGTCTTCAGACCAGTGTCCAGGGTGGAGCTAGGTGAGGTCTTGGTTACTTGGCCTCAGAGTTAAAATAAATTCTTTATCTGCTTTAATCTGCCCAGTGGCAGCTTCAGTTGTTTAAATCTAAGAATACTGATATAATGAGTTTCAAGTGACATTTTTCAATTGTTTTTTATTTAGTTTTTCATTCATTCAGATATCTATTGGGTACTAACTATATACAAGGTACTTTGCTGAACATTGAGGATACAATAGTAAATAAGTCAGACCTAGTCCCAGCCCTTGAGAAATTCATGGTCTGGGACAGAACACAAAAAAGTAAGCAAGCAATTACAATAAGATAAACTACATGTCATGATAGCACAAGAAAGCACAGAAAAGAGTCTGCTGTTTGTCTTTCTAATCCAGAATTTGTGGTCAGCGTAGCCCTATTAGATACTTGGGGTTATAGAAAGTAGGGTCCATCCCCCCAAGAAAAGAAACTGTCAGGAGCTAGATAGGGTAGAAAATATCTCAGCCTAGCCACTAAATGAAGTGGGACTCTGATCAGGCGGACAGATCTTCACCTGGGATCCAGACCAGTGGACGCTGAGACATCAGATAATTCCAGACCCCTTTTCTGGCAGGGCAGAGACTCTTAATATTCTGCCAGCACCCCACCAGTCGCTCTGAGCTGACTCCAACTAATGGTGACTCCATGTGTGTACACAGCGTTTTCAGTGGCTGATGTTTTGAAAGTAGATTGCCGGATCTTTATTTGGCTATGCTTCTTATTGGATTTGAACATCCAACCTTTTGGTTAGCAGCCAAACACATTAACCATTTGCAATACCCAGGGACTCCTTATTGGTGCTAGAACTAAATGAAAAAGTCTTCTGATCAGCTGTCTTCACCTTAACATTTGAAATTATCAGATGCTACTACTACCACCACAACTAGTAATGTGGGTGTATGTATAAAATACTGAGCATTAATTGTGTGTCAGTCACAAACACATGTTATTTCATTTAATCCAGAGAATTCTGAGGTAGGTTCTATTACTGTGGTGGTGGAGACTGCTGGCTATCCCCCTTAACCTGTTTTCCATGTTTCTGGGCCCATGTAAGACTGTATTTCCCAGCCCCCCTTGCAGTTATGGAGCCCTGGTGGCACAGTTGTTAAAGCAATTGACTGTTAACTGAAAGGTAGGTGGTTCAAAACCACAAGTGGCCCTGTGGGAGAAAGATATGGCAGTCTGCTTCCATAGGGATTTACAGCCTTGGAGACCCTATGGGGTCACGGTATGTCAGAATCAACTTGTTGGCAGTGGGTTTGGGTTTTGGTTTGGTCTTGCAGTTAAGTGTGGCCATGTGACTAACTCCACCCTAATGGAATGGGAATGGAAGTGATTTGTGCCATTTCAAGCCTGGTATCTAAGACCGTGGGAAGCCCTCCTTGATGTTCTATATCCCTAAGAAATCCCGAGCCAGAACCTATGGAAATTCAACCTTGACCCTGTAGATAAAAACAAAGTTCTAGGGGATAGCATAGCAACATGGTGGAAAGAAAGGTCTCTGAGTAATTGTGTTGAACAGAGCTACCCCCAATCTGGAATGTTCCATTCAGACTCTTAGTGTGGTGTATAAAAACTACTATGTTTTTTAGGTCGCTGAGTTATACCAGTCTACCAGGACTAGATGCTGTTGAGTCAATTCTGACTCATGGTGACCCTATGTATGCAGAGTACTACTGAACTCCATAGGGTTTTCATGCCTGTAAGCTTTTGGAAGCAGATTTTCAGGTGTTTCTTTCAAGGTGTCTCTGAGTGAATCTGAACCACCAATCTTTTGGTTAGTAGCCAAAAGCCTAACCATTTGAGCCACCCAGGGACTCCTATAGGAGTCTAGCCTTGACCTAAATGATATCTTACCTGTATTCTGTATATAACGATCTCACTATTGCTGCATTGTAGATGAGGAAACTGGGCTCAAAGAGAGGTGGGGTAATCCCTCAGATCACACACTTAGCAAGCACAAAAGTCTGATGTGCCTGTCTCCAGATTTAGTGCTCTCAAGCACTCTGCTCTCACTGTCTATAGGGTTGGCTGTAGGGACGGATGACCCAATAAGCAAAAATTGATGATCATGGGTTTCATCACATCTTTGATGTGTTGAAAGGAGTGCTGGTGGAGCAGTGGTTAAAGAGATCAACTGCAACCAAAAGGTTGGTGGTTCGAAACCACCAGCAGCTCCAAAGGAGAAAGATGTGGTAGTCTGCTTCCGTAGAGATTTACAGCCTTTCAAACCCTAGGGGGTCACTATGTGTTGAAATCAACTTGACTGCAGGGGGTTTTGGTTGGCTGATGTATTGAAAAAGAGGTGAAACTGCACACTACAGATCAGTTAGTAAGCACAACTAAGCCCGTGCGTACCTTGCTTATTGGTTAACCCGCCTCTGACTAGCGAGCTTACCTAGGACTGCCAGGCAAGCTGGATAGACTAACGTCGCAGTGTTTGGCTATCAAGAGAAATGCCAAGGAGGCCAGAGACAAACTTCTCCCATATTCTTGCCCACTTGGAGGAAAGAGTTATAAACTTAGGTCAAGTGTTTAAGTAAAAGAAAACAATAGTTGAAACTATGACTGTGGAAAATGCAAGAGGACCCACAAAGAAGAACACGTGCCATTTGTTGAGCAGAACTAACAGATTTTTGGCAAAGAGATTTACTTCAAAGGAGGAAAGCAGTGCCGTGGCGGTGGGGTAGGGGGAGCACACTGCTGACACACAGATGTGAGAACAAGATGTTTGCACCAGCTGTGCACTGAAGAGTTATGGCAAAGCTATCAATTTTCTATTTTTGTTTTAGTAATTTATCAGTTAGAGTCATCACACTGGGAGAGGCTCATAATAGGAACTATAGCTTTGAAAATGCATGAACCGGAGTTAGTAAACATTCTTAAGGCACACACGGGCGTGCACATGACACGGAGAGAGAAGCCACGCTAAGAACAAAAGTCAGTTCTGTGTCTTCCACGCATTCACAGCCCCCATTACCTTGGCTTCGAATTATGCCTGTTCATGAAGAACAGGTGTTTGAAATAAAATCAAGGGGAAAACCACGATGAATTCAGCCCCTCTGAAGTAATTGCAAGAATTTCTAAAATTACTCTTCTTAGACAAATGGCTCCCACAAGCCTGAGCGGTTTTTTATCTTGAGGATGCACAGGGGATACTAAATCTTCCTTCTGTCACAAACTAGTTTTCAGACGGGCCAGGGATTCCATTCATCACGTATGCAAGTCTCAGGATGCTGCGTGCTACATGAAAGGTTAAACCTGAGAAAGTCAGGAGCCACTGCCCTGGCCTAGCGTGGGGAGACCATGCCAGTAACGCTGGAGGTACCATTCCATTCAGCGACAAGCTCATTATTGGCTTAAAGAAAGTCCAGAATTCAAGTTAGAACATTTAAACTCACTTGTGTGAAGAGTCTTTCAGGATGAAGAGGTTAAAGGATTTAAGGGTTAGCAGGCTCCAAGCAGATCTACCATATATGCATTTTTTTTTTTTTTTTTTTTTTTTGAGAGAGAGAGACAACGGGAGATATACAAGGAATTTGTTGTTGCTCTTGTTAGCTGCCATGGAGCCTGCCCCTGACTCGTGTCAAGGCCATGCACAATGAAAGGAAATGCTGCCTGGTCCTGCACCATACCCACGATCGGTTGATTTGACTGAATTTTGGAAGTAGATCACCTGGCCTTTCATCCTAGTCTGTCTTAGTCTGGAAGCTGCACTGAAACTGGGTCAGCATCATAGCAACACACACGGCCTCCACTGACAGACACGTGGTGGCTGCTGCACATGAGGTGGGAATCAAACCCAGATCCCCTGCACGGTAGGCGAGAATTCTATCACTGAAGCACCATCGGCCCTTACGAGCTATTTAGATGACTTTATAGAAACATTTTAAATGACTCTGAACCCAAAGTGTAATTTAATAAATATATATTTTTTATTGCCAGATGCCAGTGGCCGGCACCTGCCTAGGCTGATATCGAGTTTATTTTGTGGGACCGAATTTTCTTTGGAGCTGAGGGAATTCTCTATAAAAGAAATATCTTTTCCAGTTCTTCACGTATATGCCAACAGTTTTCTGCAGGACCAAGGAAAGCAGTGTAAGGCAGACCTCAAGGAAGAAAGCCAGGATCGCTCATTAGTGACTTCATAAACGCTTCGTTTAACTGCTAAATTGATACCTGAGGTTTTGTCACAACGGATTTTAGAAGTATGTTTTTTTCCCATTAAGATGCTGTGTCATTGTCTTAGCCTTTAGCTGACCATATGGAAGAATGTACTCAAGTGCTCCAAATCTGGCTTTAGTCAAATCTCGACACAATAAACTATAGGATGAAGACATCATCCTAGGTTACCTTTCAAAAATTGATGATCAAGACAGGAAAGATTAGAATTTTATCTACCAAATTAGTTGCATTCATCTCTTGAACTGCCGCTGCCAAAGTGTCTGAAATCAAACTGATCACAACCAAGAAATATGGAAAGAAGGAAAACCTGAGGGGACATGAAAATGCATTCAGCCAAAGGAGGCAAATACAAACAATAATGGAAACACACAGCTTTTAGTCAGTTCCTGGTGGGGAGCTGCTTCTTGGCCAGGGTGCTAGGTGCATATGCATTTATGTTAAGTCTGAACAGCTTAAAGAGTCTGAACTTAGGGCTACTAAACCTTCAGTTCATTTGGTGTGGCAACATAGAATTTTAGTGCAGGGTCAGAATCCTGAAGTGATGGTTCGTCTCTTATTTCCACCTGAAGAAGGCACTGAATGAAGATAGCTACAGCTTTTATATAAAGAAGTACATGGAGTCCCTGGGGTGGTGTCAATGATTAACACACTTGTCTGTAACCTGAAAGTTGGAGGTTCTAGTTCACTGAGAAGTGCCTCCAAAGAAAGGCCTAACCATCTACTTCCAAAAAATCAGCTGTTGAAAACTTGATGAAGCGTAGTCATACTCTGACACTCATGGGTCGTCATGATTTGGAATCAACTCGATAGCAACTGCTCACTCTTTGTTTGTTTGTTTTAAGTACACAGGAAAGAAATTTAGAACTCCAAAACTGGATGAGAAAATGGTTCATCACCTGAATTCCTACAATCAAGGCAAATCCAGGAGGTTCTAAACTGTTCTTCAATTCTTAATTTTAGTTCTTCAACATGAAGCTAATTTAAAAAGAATAAGATACTACACCACTGTAAATTTGTTGATTATGTAATGAAAAATTATGTTAAACCGTTTGCTTACTTTCAGTCATAAGGACCAAGGGATTGCACACACTTCGTTGTCCTTCTTGCCTGATTGGAGCCACTTGACTGGCTAGAGGCAAAGAGGGTTGGACATAAAAGGTGACCACTGTGGTGAACTCTATTGGCCCCAAGATTCAGAGTGAACTAAAGCAAGGTTTTGGTGGCTTTGTTCCATTTCCCAGAGGAAGTTCATAGACATAGTGAAAAGAAAATGCTGAAAGTGTAAGGAAGGGAAATGGCTAGATAAAACAGCAACCCAAAGGGTAAATGAGGAAGTCCCTGGACGGCACATAGAGTTAAGTGCCTGATTACTAACTGAAAGGTTGATGGCTTGAACCTGCCCAGGGGTACCTCAGAAGAAAGGCCTGGCGATCTGTTTCTGAAAGGTCACAGCCTTGAAAACCCTATGGAGTGAGGTTCTACTCTGCACACATAGGGTGTATGCTTACTGGGTATGCATAAATACTTGGAAAATAAACCGAATTGTTGTTCTATTGTATCGTACGCCTACTTGTTTTTTTTTTCCCCTTCTCACACATGATCTCAAATCCTCAGAACAACTCTGTAAAGCTGGTATCATTATCCTCATTTTACTTTTAATTTCAAGCTCAGAGGGCAAAAGGAAATTGCTCGAAGTCACTGAGATAGTGAGTGGAAAAGTTAGAATTCAAACCCAGGTCTTAATAATTCTAAGACCATAGTCTTTCTACTCCATGATACTGGTCAAACGATGTTTATTGAGCACTACAGAGTGCCGGGCACTACGATAGGCATGAAGGAATTCAGAGATCATGAAAATCCTTCTCGTCCCCTTTGAGGACAACACATCTTACTAGGTAATACCTTATTCCATGAAAGTTCTAGGAGTAATGCAATTCTTCTACAATGTAAGCAATCATAAAGTATGCAGGAATCAGCACATGTGAGGGAAAACTTTTGCTACTGATGATTAACCATTGCTAAGAAATGGTTAAAAATAATAGAAGACCACTGCTTCAAATAAAAAGTCCACTGTGGGATTATATGGTTGGTAAAACCGGAGATGCTGAAGACGCCTATAAAACAGGAATACTAGAGAAGAGGGAAACATTTAGTTTTGATGAACTTATCCAAAATTTTGCAATCAGAAAATCTAGGATTAATCTATTTTTAATTTCAATACGTAAGAACATTCTGTGTTTTACCGTATAGTATCCTTTTAATGCATTGTTTTAGTGTTCATGGCCTCAAACACTCAGTCAGTCAAAAGCTCTAGGGAGCTTCTTCTCTCCTTCCACTTTTATTTCCAAATGTGGGAGTCGTGCAGACTGAGTGAGGGTTTTATGAATAGATGCAGCAAATTAGAAACAATGAAGTGAGAACAATGACTTACATCTAGTGACTTTTTCTTCTGTTCTTTCATGAAATAAACTACGGTGTATAGCATCGCACTTATTCTTTCATGTTATTAAATTTCTTGTCAAAATCTTACTCAAACCACAGAGACAAAGATGGATTCTCCCTTTGTGACTCTGAGCAGCTAGATTTACTTCTCTGACACTGCAAGTTGATTTAGAGCTAATCTGTCTGCTTTTTATTGGCTTTGTGTAAAACATTGCTTTTTTTGGGTTTCTTTTCTTTCACTCTGCATTGCCTTGTAGACATATGTAATTTCAATTTATACCATAAAAATTAGTCCCTCTGAGAAAAATCCAGGAAGACTTTTATCACAAAAGATACATTACTCATATGCTTTTAGATGTCCCCTTACAACAGGCTGCAGTGCCAACAATCTGGGGGTGGGGAACGATCAATATTTGTAAAGCAACGCTAAAAACCAGGATCTGGACACAGTTAGCAATATGACAAACCACTGCATCTACTATTTATCTGTGCTGAGGGCTGGCCTTACATTCCACCAGATGTGAAGTACATTCGACATAGGCTTCTAATAGCACATTTGATTTCTCTATTTATTCTGTTAGTAAATAGAGAACTAGTGGATATTTAGGAACAAAATAAAATGAAAACATCAGAAAACTTGGAAAACCAGTATATGTTTACTAAGATCCAGTTCCAGAGAAGAATCTTGTTTTCTGATATTTGCTAAGTTTTGAGATATGGGCAAATAATAGAATATTTCAGGAGAGGATTAGTCTTTGGCTTTCAGGATATCCTTTTAGAAAAATTTGGATTGGGTGATAGAGTCATTAGGTGGATTCTCACTTCTGTAGACAACCATATTTAAAGGTCACAGACCAATTAATACCAATTAGGAAGAATTGTTGTGGTTGTTGTTGTTGTTAGCTGTCATCCAGTCAGTTCCAACTCATAGCAACCCTATATACAACGGAATGAAATACTGCCCAGTCCTGTGCCAACATCATAATTCAAAGGCATCAATTCTTCTTCGTTGTTGTTGTTAAGTGCCACTGAGTTGGTTCTGACTCATAGCAACCCTATGTACAACAGAACAAAACACTGCCCGGTCCTGTGCCATCCTTACAATTGTTGCTATGCTTGAGCCCATTGTTGCGCTCACTGTGTCTATCCATCTCGTTGAGAGTCTTCCTCTTTTTTGATGACCCTCTACTTTACCAAGCATGATGTCCTTCTCCAGGGACCGATCCCTCCTGACAACATGTCCAACGTATATGAGACACAGTCTGGCCATCCTTGCTTCCAAGGAGCATTCTGGTTATACTTCTAAGACAGATTCGTTCATTCTTTTGGCAGTCCATGGTATATCCAATATTCTTTGCCAACACCACAATTCAAAGACGTCAGTTCTTCTTTGGTCTTCCTTATTCACTGTCCAGCTTTCGCATGCATAATAGGCAACTGTAAACGCCATGGCTCGGGTCAGGCACACCTTAGTTCTCAAGGTGACATCGTTGCTTTTTAACACTTTAAAGAGAACTTTTTTTTTCTTACAGCAGATTTGCCCAGTGCAATCCATTGTTTGATTTCTTGACTGCTGCTTCCATGGGCATTGACTGTAGATCCACATAAAATGAAATCCTTGACTGCTCCCGTATTTTCTCATTTATCATGATGTGACTTATTTGGCCAGTTGTGAGGATTTTTGTTTTCTTTATGTTGAGGTGTAATCCATACTGAAGGCTGTGGTCCTTGATCTTCATTAGTAAGCGCTTCAATCCTCTTCACTTTCAGCAAGGAAGGTTGTGTCATCTGCATATTGCAGGTTGTTAATGAGTCCTTCACCAAGCCAGATGCCACATTATTCTTCATATAACGCAACTTCTCAAATTATTTACTCAGCATACAGACTGAATGAGTATGGTGAAAGGATACAATCCTGATGCACACCTTTCCTGATTTTAGACCACATAGTATCCCCTTGTTCTGTTCAAACAGCTGCCTCTTGGTCTATGTACAGGTTCCACATGAGCACAAGTACTCTAGAATTTCCATTTGTTATGGATTGAATTGTATCCCCCCAAAACGTGTGTCAACATGGCTAGACCATGATTTCCAGTATTGTGTGATTGTCCACAATTTTGTCATCTGATCTGATTTTCCTAAGTGTTGTAAATCCTACCTCTGTGACGTTAATGAGGCAGGACTGGAGGCAGTTATGTTAATGAGGTAGTATTAGAGATTAGGTTGTAACTTAAGTCAATCTATTTTGAGATACAAAAGAAATGAGCAGAGAGACAGGGAGACCTTATGCCACCAAGAAAGAAGTGCCAGAAGCAGAGCATTATCCTTGGACCTGGAGTCCCTGTGGTGAGAAACTCCTAGGCCAGGGGAAGACTGGTGACAAGGATCTTCCCCCAGAGCCAACAGAGAGAGAAAGCCTTCCCGTGGAGTTGACACCCTGAATTCAGGCTTTCAGCCTCCTAGACTGTGAGAGAATACATTTCTGTTTGTTAAAGCCATTCACTTGGGGGCATTTCTGTTAGAGCAGCACGAGATAACCAAGACATCATTCTTTCCAATGTTATCCAAATTTGTTATGATCCATACAGATGAATGCCTTTGCATAGTTAATCTTTCTGGTATTCTCAGATGCACAGACAACATGTTTCTGGTACTCTCTGCTTTCAGCCATTATCCACCTGACATCAGTAATGATACCCATCATTCCATGTCCTCTTCTGAATATGGCTTGAATTTCTGGAAGTTCCCTGTTGATGTACTGCTGCAATTGTTTTTGAATGATCTTCAACGGAATTTTACTTGTGTGTGACATTAATGATATTGTTGATAATTTCTGCATTCTGTTGGATCACCGTTCTTTGGAATGGGCACATATATGGATCTCATCCAGTCAGTGGACCAGAAAGCTGTCTTTCAAATTTTTTGGCATAGATGAGTGAACACCTCCAGCACTGTGTACATTTGTTGAAACATCTCAACTGGTATTGTGTCAATTCCTGTAGGCTTACCTTTTGCCAGTGCCTTCAGTGCAGCTTGGACTTCTTCCTTCAGCACCATCGGTTCTTGATCATATGCTACCTCCTGATATAGTTGAACATTGACCATTTCTTTTACAGTGACTCTATGTTTTCCTTCTATCTTCTTTTGATGCTTCCTGAGACATTCAATATTTTGCCCATCTAAATCCTTCAAAATTGCAACTCGAGGCTTGAATTTTTTTCTTCAGTTATTTCAGCTTGAGCAATGCCAAGTGTGTTATTCCCTTTTGGTTTTCTACTCTAAGTCTTAGCACTCTCCATTATAATACTTTACTTTGTCTCCTGGAACCACCTTTTGAAATCTTGTGTTTAGCTCTTTTACTTCATCATTTCTTCCATTCACTTTAGCTACTCTATGTTTAAGAGCACGTTTCAGAGTCTCTTTTGACATCCATTTTGGCCTTTTTTTTTTCTTTCCTGTCTTTTTAATGACCTTTTGCTTTCTTCATGTATGATGTCCTTGGTATCATCCCACAACTTGCTTTGTCTTTGGTCATTAGTGTTCAAGTCATAAAATCTATTCTTGAGATGGACTCTGAATTCAAGTGGGATATACTCAAGGGTGTATTTTGGGTCCCATGGACTTGTTTTAATTTTCTGCAGCTTCAACTTGAACTTGCATATGAGCAATTGATGGTCAGTTTCTCAAAGTTGGCCCCTGGCCTTGTTCTGACTGATGATATTGAGCTTTCCCACTGTCTTTTTCCACAGATGTAGCAGATTTGATTCCTGTGTTTTCCACCCGGTGAGGTCCACGTGTATAGTTGCCATCTATGTTGTAGAAAAAAGGTATCTGCAATGAATAAGTCAGTCTTGACAAATTCTATCATGTGATCTCTGGTGTCATTTCTATCACAAAGGCCATATGTTCCAACTATAGATCCTTCTTCTTTGTTTCTAATTTTTGCAGTCCAACCACCTGTAAATATTAATGTATCTTGATTGGATGTTTGATCAATTTCAGACTATAAAATTTGGTAAAAATCTTCAATTACCTTATCTTTGGCATTAGTGGTTGGTGTACTAATGTGAGTAATAGTTGTATTAAGTGGTCTTCTTTGTAGGTGTATGGATATCATCCGGTCACTGACAGTGTTGTACTTCATGTTCTTTTTGACAACGAACACGACACAATTTCTCTTCAATTTGTCATTCCTGGCGTAGTACAGCATATGATTATCTGATTCAAAATGGCTAATACCTATCCATTTCAGCTCACTAATGCCTAGGATATTGATCTTCATGCATTCCATTTCATTTTTGATGACTCCAATTTTCCTAGATTCATATCTTGTACATCCCGCATTGCTATTCTTAATGGATGTTTGCAGCTATTTCTTCTCATTTTGAGTAATGCAACATCAGCAAATGAAGGTCCCAAAAACTTTACTCCATTCACATCATTAAGGCCGACTCTACTTTGAGGAGGCAGTTCTTCTCCAGTCATATTTTGAATGCCTTCCAGCAGGAAGGGCTCATTTTCTGGCACTATATCAGACAATGTTCCACTGCTATTCATAAGGTTTTCACTGGTCAATTTGTTCAGCAGTAGACTGCCAGGTCCTTCTTCCTAGTCGGTCAGTCTGGAAGCTCCTCTGAAACCTGTCTACTATGGGTGAACTTGCTGGTATTTAAAATACTGGTGTAATAGCTTCTAGCATCATAGCAACATGCAAGCCATCACAGTATGACAAACTGACAGACATGTGGTTGGGACTTTAGTGGTATGATTATAGAAATTGAAGGTAGTTCTTTCCTATTCAACATCTTTACATTCAATTAATATTTACCGATACCCTACTGTACATCAGGTGCTTGGCTAGACATTGGAGATGCCACAGGTATCAATACATGATCTTCCTTTCAAGGATGTTACAGTGTAGTGGGGAAACCCAAGAAAGACGAGAGGGCTAATAGTAGGGTATGATACATACTATGCTATTCTGTACATAATATGACATGATTAGGGTGTTATAAGGGCAGCTAAGAGAGAGAAAGAGTAACGTAGAGGTTTAGGGAAGTTGTTATGTAGAAAAAGCCATGTTGAAGGAGAGCTGGACGATAACTAAAACTAAGTTAGGCAAAATGCAAGGATGAGAGTTGGAGACTATGACTCAGGGAAGGATGTTCCAGGAAGAAGGAAAAACACGTACACAAGTCTTGTTATTGCTCTTCTGTGCCATGGAGTTGATTCCAACCTAGTGACCCTATAGGACAGAGTAGAACGGCCCCAGGGGTGTAATTTAAAGAAGCAGACTGCCATATCTTTCTTCCACAGAGCAGCTAGTGGGTCTGGACCCCAGACCTTTTGGTTAGCAGTCGAGGACTTAACCATTGCACCACCAGGCTCCTTATACAAGTCATTGGTTTCATCGATAAGTTGGACAAAGACAGAAGAGACCAGTGTAGTGACCACTGTTATTTCTTCTTTTTTAAAAAATTATATTTTAGATGAAGGTTTACAGAACAAACTCCAAAAAAGCTTCTCATTAAACAGTTAGTACTCATACTGTTCTGTGACACTGGTTACCAGCCCCATGACATGTCAACACCCTTCCTTCTTGACCTTGGGTTCCCTATTACTAGCTTTCCTGTCTCCTCCTGCATTCTAGTCCTTGCCCTTGGGTTGGTATACCTCTTTAGTCTTGTTTTGTTTTATGGACCTGTCTAATTTTTGGCTGAAGGATGAACTTCAGGACAGACTTCATTACTGAGCTAAAAGGGTGTCCGGGTGCCATACTCTTACGGTGTCTCCAGTCTCTGTCAGACCAGTAAGTCTGGTCTTTTTTTTTGCAAGTTAGAATTTTGTTCTACATTTTTCTCCAGCTCTGTCCAGGACTCTCTACCATGATTTCTGTCAGAGTAGTCGGTGGTGTTAGCTGGGCACCATCTAGTTGTACTGGACTCAATCTGGTCTAAGCTATGGTAGTTGTGGTCCATTAGTCCTCTGAACTAATCTTTCCCTTGTCTTTAGTTTTCTTCATTCTCCCTTTCTCCTGATGGGATGACACCAGTGGAGTGCCTTAGATGGACGCTCACAAGCTTTTAAGACCCCAGTCGCTACTCACCAAAGTAGAATGTAGAACATTTTCTTTATAATCTATGTTATGTCAACTGAGCTAGATGTTTTCCGAGACCATGGTTCCCGCAGTCCTCAGCCCAGCAATTTGGTCCGTCAGGGACTTTGGATGTGTCCATGGAGCTTCAGTAACCTTGCCTTGTACAAGTTGTGCTGTGTTCCCCAGTATTGTGTACTGTCTTACCCTTCACCAAAGTTACCACTTATCTATTGCCTATTTAGTGTTTTTCCATTTCTACCCCTCTCCTCCCTTGTAACCATCAAAGATTTTTTCTTTTTGTGTGTAAACCTTTTAATGAGTTTTTATAGTAGTGGTCTCATACAATACTTGTCCTTTAGTGATTGACATATTTTACTCAGCACAATTCCCTCCAGATTCATCCATGTTGTAAGATGCTTCGTAGATTCATCATTATTCTTTATCGTTGTATAGTGCTCCATTGTACGTACCATAGTTTGTTTATCCATTCATCTGTTGATGGGCATCTAGGTTGTTTCCATCTTTTTGCTATTGTGAACAAAGCTGCAATGAACATGGGTGTGCATAAGTCTATTCCTGTGATGGCTCTTATTTCTCTAGGATATATTCCTAGGAGTATGATTGCTGGATCATACGGTATTTCTATTTCTAGCTTTCTAAGGAAGTGCCATATTGTTTTCCAAAATGGCTGTACCATTTTGCATTCCCGCCAGCGGTGCATAAGAGTTCCAATTTCCTCATAGCCTCTCCAACATTTGTTATTTTCTGTTTTTTTAAATTTGTGCCAGTAATGCTGCGGTGAGATGGCATCTTATTGTAGTTTTGATTTGCATTTCTCTAATGGTTTAATGGTTAGTGGGAAACCCTGGTGGCATAGTGGTTAAGTGCTATGGCTGCTAACCAAAGGGTTGGCAGTTTGAATCTGCCAGACCCCCCTCAGAAACTCTATGGGGCAGTTCTATGCTGTCCTATAGGGTCGCTATGAGTCAGATTCGACTCTGGCACTGGGTTTGATTTTTTGGGTTAATGGCTAGTGATCACGAGCATTTCCTCATGTGTCTGTTAGGCACTTGAATGTCTTCTTTGGCAAAGTGTCTGTTCATTTACTTTGCCCATTTTGTAATTGGATTATTTGTCTTTTTGTTGTAGAGGTGTTGGGTTTTCCTGTAGATTTTAGAGATTCAGGCCTTTGTCAGATTTGTCATAGCAAGAATTTTTTTTCCCAATCTGTAGGTTCTCTTTTTACTCTTTTGGTGAAGTCTTTTGATGAGCATAAGTGTTTAATTTTTAGAAGATCCCAGTTATCTAACTTATCTTCTGGTGTTTGTGCGTTGTTACTTATGGTTTGTATCCAGTTAATGTTGTGTGTTAGGGCCTCTAGTGTTGATTCTATTTTTCTTCTATGATCTGTAGAGTAATTTTTGTTTTATATTTAAGTCTTTGACCCCTTTTGAATTACTTTCTGTGTGTGGTGTGAGGTATGGGTCCTGTTTCATTTTTTTGCAGACGGACATTCAGTTTTGCCAGCACCATTTGTTAAAAAGACTGTTTTTTCCCTATTTGAAGGTCTTTGGGCCCTTGTCGAAGATCAGGTGACTTTAGGCTGATGGATTTACATCTGAGTTCTCAATTCTGTTCCTGGTTAATGTATCTGTCATTGTATCAGTATCAGGCTGTTCCAACTACCGCAGCTGTATAATAGGTTCTGAGGTCACGTACTGTGAGTCTTCCTACTTTCTTCTTCTTCTTCAATAGTGCTTTATTTATCCGGGGCCTCTTCCCTTCCCACGTAAAGTTAATGGTGAGTTTTTCCATCTTTTTAAAGAATGTTGTTAGTATTTGGATTGGAATTGCATCGTATTTGTAGATTGCTTTGGGTTTTCACAATGTTGAGTCTACCTATCCTTAAGCATGGTATGTTTTTCAATTTATGTAGATCTCTTTTGGTTTCTTGCAGTAGTGTTTCATAGTTTTCTTTGTACAGGTCTTTTACATCCCTGTTTAGATTTATTCCTAAGTATTTTATTTTTTAGGGGCTATTATAGGGTCACTATGAGTTGCAATCGACTCGACGGCACTGGGCTTGATTTTTTTTTTTTTTTGATATTATAAATGGTATTGTTTTCTGATTTCCTTTTGGTCATTCTCTTTATTGATGCCTGTGCTGCTAGGAGGTGCGATGTTCAGCGCACAATACAGATTGGCAGGAAGGAGGGGGGAGGTTGTGATGTGTGCAGCTAAGAGGGTACAGGCAAGCTGAGAAAGAAGAGGGAAACAGGAGCACCGCCCCCCCCAAAAGGTGCTGAGGGGTCTGCTGTTGGAGTGGAGAGATGAGAAACTGGGAAATGAAGAAAATCAAAAAGAAAAACAGAAAAATAAGTAAATAAAAATTCAGCAAAAAAATAAAAAAGAAAGAAATGCTCCCAGGGATCCCACTGGCAATCAGGGAAGTGGCTCCCAGGCCATAGAGCACAGCCTGTCTAGAAGGGGTAGAGATGGCACACAGCACCAGGTATTCAGGAGACAGGAAAAAAAGGTAAGTAGAGAGAGAGATGAGAAACTGAGAAATGAAGAAAAATGAAAAAGAAAAAGAAATAAATAAAGGAAATGCCCCCAGGTATCCCACCAGCGTGGCTGTGCAGACCAGGAAAGTGGCTCCAAAGCTGTGAGGTACAGCCCAGCTAGAAGGGGCAGAAATGGCACACAGTGCCAGGTATTCAGGAGACAGGAAAAGAAGGAAAGTAGAGAGAGATGAGAAACTGAGAAATGAAGAAAAACAAAAAGAAAACAAACAAAAAAGGTCCCAGGAGCCCACCAGCATGTTGTTACAGACCTGGGAAGTGGTTCCCAAGCCTAGCAGTGCTTCACACCCTGTCAAGAAGAAGTGAAGAGGGCACGTGGAGCCAGGTGTTCAAGAGAAAGGAAGGGGAGGAAGTGAGAGAGAGGGAAGAAACCAAAAGAAGCTGAAAAAAGCAACACCAGCAACAAAGAAATGCACTGAAGGAGGAGTCAGCTGGTGTGGGTGAGTAGAATCCAAGTGGCATGGAGTTGATGACTCCCAGGTGACAACTGCATCCCACCAGGAAGCTGTGGAGGCGGAGTACTGGGAAGAAGGCTGGGGTTTGGGAAAGCATATATTGCTGATTACCTGGTGCTCTGTCTCCTGCTGTGAGCTCCATGAAGCTGCCTTCTCCTACTCCCTGTCTGCTGATCTCTGACAGGAGTTCAAGATAGTGAATCCGTGCTGGGTTAGCCAATAGGGGACTTCTGCTCCATATCTGTCTTCACTCTCTGTTTTCTGTCAGTTTCTTATTCCATTCAGTGTTTGGTTGAGCTCTTTATCTCTTCATTTGCTGCTTAGGGTTCCAGGGTTGACATTTGTCTCAGTTTTATTTAGTTTTTCAGGTCTTTGCTGTGGAGGGATGGCGTGGTACTGCTATCACACCATGTTGGCTCTGCCTCTCCTGAAACCTGAAGGAATCTATTAATGGTTTTACCTAAAACCTTCCATTCTCTCCATTATAGTTCAGAGACGTTTCTCGTTTCAGTTAGCACCTTAAAATTGGTTGGAGAAAATTATAGATACAGATGTTTAAGCCTTACCGCTAGAAATTCTGATTTAACTGTCCATTATTATTTTTTAAAAGCCCCACAAGCAATTCTAATGTAAAGCCAAATGGAGAATGGTGGTCCGTGGGATCAAGTTCAAATTCCTTAGCATGTTCTTCATAGGTTTTCCAAATATGGTAAAAACCTGTCTAGTTTCATCATTCACCACAAACCACAAATCTTATCTCATATATAAAAAAAAAAAAAATTTTTTTTAGCTTATTCTTAATCATCATTTTTTAATCCCCTTGTTTTAAAAATATCTTGAGTCATCTTTCATGGTTTCCCTTTAGACCCTGAAATAGGAACATCAGGAGATACAGTGCATTGGTTACCCAAAGTCATTCACAGTCCTATTCATCTTTTTCTAGTCTCCAGGCAAGAAAATAAAAATATTCAATTTCCAGGCTTTGAGGGAGGTTTCAGCTGGCCGTATGAGAACAAAGTTTCTGGGGGATTTTCTTTCTTGAATTAAAGGCAAATTCAAACTGGGGGTGGTGGGGAGGGAATACAGAAATGAGGTCTCATAGTATAGCAGCTATCTTGTGATCATGAGGTAATCAACATGAAGACCTATAATTAACAATGGAAAAATAGAGCCTGTGTCCCTGTTATCATTGAACTGCCATATATCAGTCCTGGATGGCCAACTCACCATCTTGTCAGTCCTAGAGCACCAACCTACCAATATATTAAAATATGTTTTAAGCCACTATAGCAGGTTTTTCTGAGACCTTCAGCAAAATGTATTCCTAAATAACTATGAATATTTTTAGAATTCTTTGATTCATCTATTATTAAAAAGTTAAATCCAATCATGTGAAAATTTAGGGACTATCAAAAGCAATTTTTGTATCAGAATTGAAGAGAAACAATATACTACAACACAGCAATTAGTTTTATAATGAGAAGTTACAGTTGGTTGGGAAATCACAGTTCGAGAATGTCCAGAAGAATGTTTTTTTTTTTTCTAAAAAGGCCTTTTGTGTCCATATTTTTAGAATTTCTGCCACATCTCTATCAACCTTTCATTTGTTCATTCATTTATGAAATCAATGTGACACCTCAGTGCTACAAAATGGCTGGTGGTAGTATCTAAATAATTCATTCAGGATTAATAAGCCTATTAAATGAACATGATTTTCGTTATTCATGGGTTGCATAAATTTATGACAGGGTACAAGGTCTCTCTTGCAAAGGATGCACTCTAAGTCATTCGGGAATATTTATTTGATGAATGCAATTAAAATTTACTCAGTTGTCAGGGCCTATATAATATTCAAAAAACTGATCCCAGAAAATTCAGATATTTGGCATACAATGCTGTACATTTCAAATGTATTCTTTATTATATATATCCACTTTGAATTCGAATGGCTGGGCCCTATAATCAAATGGATTTTGAAAACTAAGTATGCTCTTTTTTTTTTTGTAATGAAAATGGGTCTATAAAGTGTTTATGACAAAGTTCAAAATCTAAGGTTAATAGAAAAAGGTTTGAAAGCAATCACCAGGTAAGTAGAAATGTAGCGTAGGAAATGAAAGGCAAAGATGGGAAAATCAAATGAAGAGAAGCACTGAGCAGAAAGGGAGTTGAAAGGAACATTAATACTTCGCATAATGAAAAAGGATATAGGTAGATGATGGTGAATATGGTAATGGCAAAGAATAACTGACGGAGTTACTTCAGTCCACACTAAGAAAACTGATAATAAATAAAAGTTTGTTGGCAGATCTGTGAGTGTTCTGGACTTTTAAAAGATCGATAAGTCAAGCGCTTGTAACGTAAATTTCAGGATGAAGCAAGCACGTGGGGCCTGAATCTAATTTCCCAGGCTTCAGGAAAATGCATGTCATGCCCATTGCAAAACAAAAACAAATTCAGGACAGCTATTTAATATACCAGTGAAAATTAAGATCAACAGAAATTGTCTTCTAAAAATACTTTTTAAAGAAATTTAAAAGCGATGAGACCCTCATTATTTCCATTTTTCTACAGACTGCCAATATGTCTCTATTATTTCTTGCTCTTTTCCTTTCAGTAAATGCTAATGATAAACCAATATGCCTATGTATAATCTGGGCCCAGCTACATATGTGAGATGATGCTGTAAGCATTAATTTGCCAGCTTTGTTGCTGTCAGCCTCACATATTTGAAGAACTGGAAGAAAGTTCTGGATGAGGACTTTTTATCCAATCACAGTTAACTCTGAGTACTCAAGAAATCAGGTCACTTTTCATGATAATTACTACCACAAAACGGTGGAACCGCCTGGGACTCTGAAAACCTGTTCATTCTCCTAACTAATCACTCCACTCTCAAAAACCAACTTTGGTTTTGGTCAGGCCTTTGCATGACAGCTGGATTGTGTGTTCTCTTATCATTATCTCTAAGACTTGTGCCTACTTATGACACACATAGTAGACAAACACTTTGAACAGCAATTTCAATGTGATAAAAAGCTATGATGGAGAGAAGAAAGAAATCCCTGAGACATTGATGATCAAACAGTTTTGGCAGGTAAATTTGGCCATGGTTCTACAAATATAAGACCTAGTGTAATTGAGTTTCGGTTTTGAAGAGCTACCCAATCCACAAAAATTATCTAATTTACAATTAATTTTTCATGCTCCTTGCATGTGCCATTTTTTTACGTGGTTAAATTCACTGAAAAGGAAAACCTGAGTTCAATGCCCACTTACTAGATGTCTGACCTTGGGAAGATGAATTAACCAAGAGTTTTCCCTTCTGTGAAATTGAGATAATAATAATAACACCTACTACAAAGAGTTCCACCACCCATCTATCACTTTGTCCTACTGTGGTGGCTTGTGTTTTTTTAAAATGTTGTAAGCTATGCCACTGGTATTTCAAATACCAGCAGAGTCACCTAAGGTGGACAGGTTTCAGTAGAGTTTCCAGATTCAGACAAACAAGGAAGAAAGGCCTGGTGAACTACTTCTGAAAATTAGCCCAATGAAAATCCTATGGATCACAACAGAACATTGTCCAACTTGCTTGCTTAGGAAACGTCATCAGTAGGGATCCAATGTTGGAGTGGGGTATCATGTTCAGCGAAGCAAAGGGCCAACAATGGCAATGGAGATCCTTGGTCAGATGGATTGGCATAACAGCCACAATGATGGACTTGAACATGCTGATGATTTTGAGGATGAGGTTGGACCAGGTGATGTTTCATTCTGTTGTACATAAGGTGACCATGAGTTGAAGAAAATCAAAGGCGGCTAACAACAACAAAGAGTTCCTGCAAGATCTGAATGAGATAAGGCATGTACACGAGTTTTTCTCTGATGTTTGTCTAGTACATCAGATCTTCTACTTTTAGGTCAGGAGAGTGCTGATTAGGTGGTTGGTAAGGAATGATAGCCATTACCTGTTGACAACAGGACTGAGTATGGTGGGTTAGTTCTTTGTAATATTTAGCCAAATCAACTGGAATAAAGTATGGGTAGAGTTATTCTATACCACATGGTTCTGACAGGAGGTAGTTCATGAGGAGAGTATCTATGAGGTTCTGAGGGGAAGAGCACAGGGTCATAAGAGCTAAGGGTAGGGCCTAAGGCCCTAGGAGCTCAGGGAATTTGATTGCTTAGAAAATTTGAGGTTTAATGTTTTTCCTACTTTTCCACAGAATTGAGAATGATTTGGACTTTTTTGAGTAAGAGGCAAATCCTTCCATAATTCACAAATAACTGTCCGAGTGAAATGTTTTTTTCTATCACTTGATAGGTAAGTAGAAATCACGGGCAGGTGGATTAACCAGTAAACAAGGTACTCATGGGCTTACAGTGAGCAAGGTACACATGGGCTTAATTGCATTTACTTACTAATCTGTAGTACACAATTTCACATGGGTGTCACCACATCTTTGATCTACCCCAGAATACTGTTTGAACATCATCTGAAGTCTATTTTTAAGGTCACTTATTTATTCATCCTTATTTTGTTTACAATTTTGAATCTTTATCTAATCTACTCTTAACAGAAAGGCTTCCGCATGTCTTTATACAGTCCATTTTCTATTTTTCTTGTCCTTTCAAGGCCAGTTTTAGAATTGTATACAGCTGGGGTATTTAAATATTCTCCTGCTCTTCCCCATTCTGCTGTTTTCAATTGGTTTCCCTGTCTTGGGGGCTTAAAATTTAGTGAACTACCATTTTTTGGTGACTTCTTGAGGTATAGTGAAATTCTTAACTGTAGCCTTTAATTCATCTCAGAAATTCGGGTTTAAATTCAACCTTTATAGATCTGCTTTCTGATTTAGCAATTTTAAGGAAATATTATGTAATGTGATCCTTTCTTAAAATCCAGATTCCTCCTTCCATCATGGGCTGCTTAACTGGTGCTCCTTCTTTGGAGTCATCAGTGGAATTTAGTCATGATACTTGCCGCAGTGAGTTAGGATCTAGGACTTGAGAAAGGGTGATGTTTTCCCCAAAGTATACTCCTGTTTCCCTGAAAATTCTTCAGATTCCTATTTCTTGCAAATTTGAAATACCCCAAATTCTATGAGTTTAGGAAGATGAAAATGATCTGATAATAAACTGAATTTTTCTTTTCTAATTTAAGAATTTTGCACCCAATGGCCATCCCTTATTCTTTATTTCTGCTTCTGGAGTAAAACAGTGTAAGGGGTTGAGAGTAAATTAATTGTCTTCCCTGTATATCTCAACTGGTGCTGTCTTTTCTGAACAGATTTCCAGGGTAATAGTGAGGACTGGCAATGGCAATGGAAAAAATTCCTTTAAAAAAATCTATAAACTGTAAATCTTTGTGAAAATTAATAAAATTAACCTAAAGTATACATCAAGCTTCTAAATAATTGTTAAAATATACAATCATGAAAGTGGTCAGATCCGTGGGTTACTAACTCCTCCAGACTTCTTGATATCTTTTCCAAAGGGGTGGAATGGAAAACAATTGACTTGAGCTAAATTACTAAGAGGTGCTTCAAGTTTGCAAAATTTTGACTTGTGATGGTAAGACTCTAATTTTCTATAACAGTTTTTAGAGACCTGGATTTTACCTGTAGGATCCTTCTACGAATTTATGACTCCTGAAATCTGTATTAGCACGCACCTACCTATTCAGTTTCATTTCTCAGCTACTATCCCTTTCTCCTTCTATGATATTTTGTTATTGTTGTTAGGTGCTGTCGTGGATTGAATTATATCCCCCCAAAAATGTGTGCATCAATTTGGTTAGGCCATGATTTCCAGTATTCTGTGGTGGTCCTCCATTTTCTGATTGTAGTTTTATGTTAAGAGGATTAGAGTGGGACTGTAACACCACCCTTACTCAGGTCACCTTCCTGATCCAATGTGGGGGGAGTTTCCCTTGGGTGTGGCCTGCACCACCTTTTATCTCTCAAGAGATAAAAGGGAATGGAAGCAAACAGTGAGTTGAGGGCCTCATACCACCAAGAAAGCAGCACCAGGAGCAGAGCATGTCCTTTGGACCCGGGGTCTCTGCACCTGAGAAGCTCCTCGACCAGGGGAAGAGTGATGACAAGGACCTTCCTCCAGAGCCAACAGAGAGAGAAAGCCTTCCCCGGGAGCCAATGCCCTGAATTTGGACTTTTAGCATACTTTACTGTGAGGAAATAAATTTCTCTTTGTTAAAGCAATCCATTTGTGGTATTTCTGTTATGGCAGCACTAGGTGACCAAGACAGGTGCCATCAAGTCAGTATCGACTCACTGTGAACCTATGTACAACAGAACAAAACACTGCCTGGTACTGCACCATCTTCAGGATTGTTGTTATGCTTAAGCCCATTGTTACAGCCACTGGGTCAATCCATCTCATTGAGGGTCTTCCTCTTTTTCGATGACCATCTACTTTACCAAGCATGATGTCCTTCTCCAGGGACTGATCACTCCTGATAACATGTCCAAAGTATGTGAAATGAAGTCTCACCATCCTTGCTTCTAAGAAGCATTCTGGTCATACTTCTTCCAAGACGGATTTGTTCGTTCTTTTGGCAGTCCATGGTATATTCAATATTCTTGGCCAACACCACAATTCAAAAGTGTCAATTCTTCTTTGGTCTTCTTTATTCACTGTCCAGCTTTCACATGCATATGATGCAATTGAAAACACCATGGGTTGGGCCAGGTGCACCTTAGTCTTCAAGGTGATGTCTTTGCTTTTGAACACTTTAAAGAGGTCCTTTGCAGCAGATTTGTCCGATGCAATGCGTCTTTTGATTCCTTGACTGCTGCTTTCATGGGAGTTGATTGTGGATACAGGTAAAATGAAATCCTTGACAACTCCAATTTTTCTCCATTTATCATGATGTTGCTTATTGGTCCAGTCGTGAGGATTTTTGTTTTCTTTATGTTGGAGTGTAATCCATACTGAAGGCTGTGGTCTTTGATCTTCATCAGTAAGTGCTTCAAGTCCTCTTCACATTCAGCAAGCAAGGTTGTATCACCTGCATAATGAAGATTGTTAATGAGTCTTCTTCCAATTCTGATGCCCCTTTCTTCTTCATATAGTCCAGCTTCTCGGATTATTTGCTCAGCATACAGATTGAATAGGTATGGTGAAAGTACACAACCCTGATCACACCTTTGCTGACTTTAAGCCATGCAGTATACCCTTGTTCTGTTTGAACAACTGCCTCTTGATCTGTGTACAGATTCCTCATGAGCACAATTAAGTGTTTCAGAATTCCCATTCTTCTCAAAGTTATCTATAATTTGTTATGATCCATGCAGCTGAATGCCTTTACACAGTCAATAAAACACAGGTAAACATATTTCTGATATTATCTGTTTTCAGCCAGGATTCGTCTGACATCAGCAATGTTATCCCTCGTTACAGGTCCTCTTCTGAGTCCAGCTTGAATTTCTGGCAGTTCCCTGTTGATACACTGCTGCAGCCACTTTTGAATGATTTTCAGCAAAATTGTACTTGTGTGTGACATTAATGATATTGTTCAATAATTTCTGCATTGAGTTGGATCACCTTTCTTGACAAGAGACATAAATATGGATCTGTCCTAGTCTGCTGGTCACGTAGCTGTCTTCCAAATTTCTTGGCTTAGATGAGTGAGCACTTTCAGCGCTGCATCTGTTTGTTGAAACATCTCAATTGGTATTCTGTCAATTCCTGGAGCCTTGTTTTTTGCCTGTGCCTTTAGTGCAATTTAGATTTCTTCCTTCAGTATCATTGGTTCCTATCCATATGCTATCTCCTGAAATGGTGGAACATCGACCAATTCTTTTTGGTATAACGACTCTGTGTATTACTTCCATCTTCTTTTGATGGTTCCTCTGTCATTTAATATTTTCCCTGTAGAATCCTTCAATATTGCAACTTGAAGCTTGAATTTTTTCTTCAGTTCTTTCAGCTTGAGAAATGCTGAGTATGTTCTTCCTTTTTGGTTTTCTGTATCCAGTTCTCTGCACATGTCATTACAATACTTGACTTTGTTTTCTCGGGCTGCTCTTTGAAATCTTCAGTTCTTTTACTTCATAATTTCTTCCTTTTGCTTTAGCTAGTCAACATTCTATGGTATAGCCATTCCAAATTTGGAATTCATCAGATACATTTTCTCCCATCTAAGAGTTCACATGTATTGTTTGCCTTTCCTGGAAGAGACTCCTGCCCTTTCTTCTTTCACCTTATTTGCCTTGTGAAAGCAATTCGATCTTCAGGGCTCATCTTAAACAGTATGCCTCTGTTTAATGTTTTTCTTTCCTAATAAAAATCTAAGAATTTCATTGGGTTTGTTCTCTGGTGTCTCTGCAGTGATAACCCAGTACCTGGTACATAATGACTGCTCAAAAAATATGTGTCAAATAAATATTTTATGTGATAGTTTCTCAGGTAATACAGGGGAATTGGAAGCTTACCTATGTATACTCCAATTGCAAAATACCACTCAAATATCTTTGAAAGGAAAAAAGTGACCCCATATTGCCACAAAATTCAGTAGCTTAGTATGAAATAGGTTCTAATATGGAACTCGTATATTCAAGGGAATGAAGAAGTGTACAGATTAGGGGTCATAATACCAAAACCAAACCAAACCCAGTGCTGTCAAGTTGATTCCGACTCCTAGCGACCCTATAGGACAGAGTAGAACTGCCCCATAGAGTTTCCAAGGAGCACCTGGTGGACTTGAACTGCCATCCCTTTGGTTAGCAGCTGTAGTACTTAACCACTACGCCACCAGGGTTTCCAGGGGTCATGATAGACAGAGAAAATACTGAAGTTGTCAAGGATTTCATTATACTTGGATCTACAATCAACACCCATGGAAGCAGCGGTCAAGAACTCAAATGACATATTGCCTTGGGGAAATCCACTGCAAAAGACCTCTTTAAAGTGTACAAAAGCAAAGATATCACTTTGAGAACTAAGGTGCACCTGACCCAAGTCATAGTATTTTCAATCACCTCATATGCATATGTAAGCTGGACAGTGTATAAGGAAGACTAAATAAGAATTGATGACTTTGAATTGTGTTGGTAAAGAATATTGAATATACCATGGACTGCCAAAAGAACGAACAAATCTGTCTGGAATAAGTATAGCCAGAATGTTCCTTAGAAGCAAGGATGGTGAGACTTTGTCTCACATACTTTGGACATGTTATAAAGAGGGACCATTCCCTGGAGAAGGACATTATGCTTGGTAAAGTAGAGAGTCATCAAAAATGAGGATGACCCTGAACAACATAACTGACACAGTGGCTGCAACTATGGACTCAGGTAATGATTGTGAAGATGGTGTAGGACCAGGCAGTGTTTCACTCTGTTGTACATAGGGTTTCTATGAATCAGAACCGACTTGATGACGTCTAACAACAACAACATAGGCTAGGGGATGTTTATAGAAACGTTCAGCAGTCTTTCTGCAGGCGGATAATTTTATATTTACCAGTAATTATTTATGGAGCTAAATTTATTCATATAGTACCGTACTCAGTGAACTGGAATAATTTAATAAATAATTTAAAATATTTGAGTGTTCACTATGTGCTGGACATTGTGTAGGGGGCTGGAGACAGAATGGTAAATGGATAAATACAATGAATAATCCAGAAACTGGATATTATTTTAAGATTCTTAACTCCACCACTCTTCACCACTTGCTTTGGATAGTAAGTACAAGTCACAAACCACAAAACAAGAAATGCAAGAACTGGGAATATGTTTTGTTTTTCTACAGTAGAACTTAAGGTCTATTATAAGATTCTATTATTCTAAGAGGTAAAAACTTGATTTCAATGAATCCCCTCTGGCCTCCCTTTCTCTGTGGGTTTGTGTCTAAATTCCAGTGAGTTTATGTAAAGTCAAGGCATATCAGTTTAGAGAAGGGAGGGATGGCACAAGCTGATTTGGCTCATTGTTATCTGTCATCACTGGCATTTGCTGAGAAGTCCTCATTCTCATTTGGATTTTGGTCATCAGTCCATGTGGCCACTGAGATTCTTCCTTGTTTCCAGCTGCCAGACATTTTCAGGTCTTTCTTCTCTCTGCCAGTTCTGTGAGTGGTAGGAATCTCTACTGTTATGCTCCCTGGTCCTCCCAAACTAGGCTATAGCCACAGAAACTCTCTGAGGCAGTCTCAGTTCCATCTGCCTAGATATATCTTGCAGAAATTTCTTCTATACCCAACCATGCTGGTTGGGAAAGTATCTGCCCATCTTTTAGGCTTTACCTAATATATTAGGATAGCAGTTCATCTGCCTTATGAGACATCAAAATAATGTCACTTGTATAAGATAGAAGCTCATTTCTTCATCTCATAAAAATATGGGAAGGTGGTACCATGCTGGCATGGTAGCTTAGAGCTGATATGATGCTTTAAATGTTTCATTACCTTGGCTTTTTTTTTTTTTTTTTTTAGTCTTGTTGCTCTACGACTTCTACAATCTGTGGCTTCCATCTTGCGGTCAAAGATAGCTGCTTTAACTTCTACCATTCCTTTTTCATTTCATTCAGGAGGAAGAGGGGGAAGGCCATACTTTGTCACTTGATCCATCACTAATTTGTAGTTTGTTGTACTGGGGTGGCTTGCATGTTGCTATGATGCTGAAAACTACACCACTGCTATTTCTCCTATGGTGGAGAGCTTTCGGTGGATCTTCTAGCCTAAGACCAACTAGGAAGGCCTGGTGATCCACTTCCAAAAATTAACCAGTGAAAACCCTGTGGATCATAATGGAATATTGTCTGGAAGATGAGCCCCCTAGGGTTGGCAGACACTCAATATATACAGTGGCCTCAACAATCCACTCAAGTATACCGTATTCCAATCATTGCCAAGATACAGGACTGAGCAACATTTTGTTCTGTTGAACATGGAGTTACCATGTGTAGGAGTGGGCTCAAAGGCAACTAACAACAAATCACAGATCAAACCTAGCTGCAAGGAAGGCTGAGAAATACAATATTTTTTTTGCTTGGAAGGCCATGTGGCAGCTAACCTTGCAAATTCTGCTACTAAAGAAAGGAGACAATGGGTCTAGTGCATGCAGGTGGGGCAACCAGGGGAATCTGCTGTGCCAGGGACAGGGGCCCAGCCACCCTGCCCTCCTATGCACCAGGCCTATGTAGTGATTCTATTGCCCCCACCTTGGGACTAATTTTAAGGGTTCAGGTCTCCCTCTGGAAGACCACTGACTTCCAAGATCTTCATTTTTCCCTTAATTCTTCTTCCTTTTCAGGAACCCATGGTACTATCACTGTCATGTGGATTAGGAAGAGGAAGAGAGGGGTCAGGAAACCTTCTTTCATGAAACATTCAGCTTTTGCATAACAATGATTATGTTTCTTTAAAGTCAAAAACAAAAAATTGACTCTTTTGTGTTCTTCTGAGTCATTGCTTTTCTAAAATGTTCAAGCTGCTACCTAGAAGGGGGAGGGCCATGAAGTAGCAATAAACACCAGGCACTAAAAACATGTTGGCCAAGACATCATATATTATCTGATTACATATGAATAACCTGAATGATAATTTTAAATAACCTCACTGCTAATTTTTAGTCCTGTGGTTCTTAATCAACTTTGACAAAAATCTAAGTTTCAATATTGTCTTGCAATAAAGGCTATATAAACAGGCTATATAAACAGAGGGCACAAAGACTAGGGAAAAAAAGAAAAAGAGGTTAGCCACGTCTTATGAAAGCAAAACAAACAACCACCGGCAAAAACATTTCTTATATGAAGTTTAACTGGGAAAGATGTTTTTTCCCCCATGGACTGATAGCCTTCTCTTCAAAGTAGAGGCAATGCTGAAATCTGGGTGAAAATGTACACTTTTATAATAGGAACATAATTCAAAACAGCTCTATTTTTTTTTTTTTAGTTATACATTAATACATCTCAAACAATTTTTTTTGTGACACACTTGGCTCTTTAGCAAATTGTCTTATTAGAGTAGCAGAAGATGTATAATTAAAGAACGGTCTCATCATTTCACTATGGTTAAGGTTCTAGTGCTTCTAAAGAATGATCAGAAATCACACTTTATTTTTATTTTCCTCCTGTGTTTATTGTGAATAGAATTTTAAATATGCTCAATAAATTCTTAAACGTGTAAAATTGCTTTAAATAGTTATTTTTTTCTAACGTGTCCTCAAATTAAACCCAAAGCCATAAACGACAGCCTTTTTTTTTAATAAAAAATGATAGTAAGGGCTAATTTCACAGACAACAGGCTTTGGATTCAAGGGTAATTTAATAAAGGTACTTCTTTATTTGCCGACTGTACAGTGAATTATGCCTACAATGTTAGTCCTATCTTTTTATTTAAGAATTGCTGCCAAGGGATATCTCATAAAAATAGAATCTCATTAGTATTAATCTTAATAATTCACTCAGCAAGCTCATATGCTCAATTCTGCCTGACTATTCTCCGTGTCACAAAATGGCTTCCTAGCTCTGATTTTTGTAATGAAGCTTCAGCCAAATCATCTCCCAATTAGATTATTCTGCATACAAGATGGGACTTAATGTATTTGGAATGAGAATAATATTACTTGAACGGACATAAGTGATCAAAAAGTCCTGCCTTTTGGTTTTACAAACGAGGAAACAGAATTTAATGTGGCTAGTTCAAGGTTACACAGCTATCCTGTGTGCTTCAAATTCAATTATAATGAAAATAAGAAAACGTGTGTCAGTAAATACAAATTTTCAAAGCTTAGATTTATAATAATATCATAAATATGATGGAGCTGTACCTCTTTTGGATGTTATAATCTAAAGACATCAAGTGAGGTGAAAATCATGTATGGTCATATTACCAGTATCTTGTACCTGACTTCTCAACATTGTAGTCATTAGAGTGCCTGGTAACTTGACTTGATGAATTTCTGTTCTCTGTATTTGTAGTGTTGTGTTTATATTTGTAGTAGCATGGATGCAAGATTTTCTGTGGCCACATTTATGCATCACATTAGAAACTGATATAGGATCTCCCAACAAGTCCACCAGAGCCAGTTTTCCTCCAACACTGAAATAGACCTTGATCTCTCCAGTTGAGCACCAAATGATTGTGCTGGCTCATGTTGAGGGGACAGCTTGTATGAACAATGCACACAGTGCATCCTCGGATTCATACTCAGCAGGGTGTAATTACCACCTTATGAGTTCTCATGGGGACTAAAGAATACTCAAAGCACAGCAGCTCCAAGTTCCCCTCGCATGCTCACTTAGTTTACAGCGTGTGCTGAGCAGATAGAATTAATTTGCATTATTTAAATTATGTCTCAATTTTGCTTTATTCTTCTCCCATGGGCATAGTGAAAATAGTTAATAAAATTAAATGAGATGATGCAACTCTAGTGTATACATGTCTACTCATACTATTAGTTGACCAAATTGAATCCAAATTCAGGCAAACTTTATTAGCAATTGTCAGGAACTGACTTGTGTCCCCCCAGAATATGTATCAACTTGGCTAGGCCCTGATCCCCAGTATTGTGTGGCTGTCCTCCATTTTGTGAAATGATGTAATTAACCTCTCTTTTGGGATGTGTTATAAATCCTAACCTCTCTATATTAATGAGGCAGGATCAATGTGGGGTGTATCTTGAGTCACAGCCTTACTCAAGTCCACCCTTAAGTCACACCCTTACTCAAGTCATACTCTGCTTGAGTTACCCCTTTTATCTTAGACAAAGAGAGAGAAGTGAGCAAAGAGGGACCACACTACAGTAAGAAAGAAGATCCAGGAGTGGAGCACATCCTTTGGACCCGGGATCCCTGTGCTGAGAACCTCCTAGACCCAGGGGAAGGTTGATGCCAAGACACATGGAGATTTCCAAGGAACCAGGAAGCAGAAGCTGAAGAGTCAAGGACTTTTCCCTAGAATCAACAGAGAGAGAAAGCCTTCTGTTTGAGCCAGCACTCTGAACTTGGACTTCTGACCTTCTAAACTGTGAGAAAAAGAAATTTCTGGTTGTTAACGCAATCCACTTGTGGTATTTTTTATGGCAACACTAGATAACTAAGGCAGAATTTGGTACCAGAAGTGGGGTGCTGCTCTAACAGATATCTAAAATGTGGAAGTGGTTTTGGAATTGGATGCATAGAAGCTGGAAGAGTTTTAAGGTGCCTGATAGTAAAAGCCTAGATTGCCATAAAGAGACTGCTGGTAGTATTATGGAAGTCAGAGGCAATTCTGGTGAGGGCTCAGAAGGAAGTGGGGAGAGCTATAGGGAACATCTCTATCATCTGAGAGAATGGATATGATGCCCAGCAACAGAATGTTCCATGGATGAACACATGATTGGGCGATTGAAGAAGGGTGACTTTTTTATCTAGTGGCAAACTTGTCTGAATTATGTTCAAATCTGTGGTGGAAGTTAGAGCTTGTAAATGAGGAACTTGAATATCCAGCTGATTAATTTCTAAGCAAGATCTTAAAGAGGCCACATGATTTCTCCTTGATGCTCATAATAAAATGTGAGAGGAAAGAGATGGATTAAAAAATGAGCAGTGCAAAATGAAAACAGAACTTAAAGATTTGGAAAATTCTGTTGTACAAACTAAGGAGATGTGTCCTAGTATTTTCACCAAAGACATGGCTACACAAACTTTTGTTAAAGAGATTAAGCCTGTGACTGATGGATCTAACCAACTACCACAGCAGAAAGCCCATCAGCTTAGACTGAAGGGAACAGAGAAAAAACAAAAGGAATGAACACTGTCTGCCTGTTGGAAGGCTACTACAGGCAGGAAATGGGCCAAAGGAGCTCATCCGTTGTCCTCCAAGGCGGGGGGGGGGAAGCCATCTTTGGAGAAGCTCGGATATCAGCATAACTGTCAGAAAGAGCGCAGGAAGCAGAGCTGCCTTGATCTCAAATGGTGGGGCCGTGGTCCCTCGGGTTTCAAAGGATGGGACCACAGTCTCCTGGATCTCAAAAGGAGGGACCACAGCCTCCTAGGTTTCAAAGAGTTGGATTACTGCCAACTCAGTTCCTGAGTGTGGGGCTGTAGTTGAGGCATGCCAGGGGATGGGGCTGCTGTCCAAAGCTGAGGATGCAGGGCTGCCATACCCAAGGAGCAGAAGAACAGGGCCAAGGGGGTGAGGTCACCACTCTGATGGAGTAGGAGAATGTGGCCACCCAAAGCTGAAGGAGCAGACTTGCTGTCCCAGTGGGCCTGGAAGGTGGAGCTGAATACCAGGGCCAAGGGGCCTCCATCCAGAATCCAGAAAGCATGGCCAACACCCAGGGTCTGGAGGGCAGGGCCACTGCCTAGACGGTCTCAGAGAACAGAGGATTATTTTCAAGCCTTGAGGGCTAATGTAAATTGTTCTGCTAGGTTTTGGGCTTGCTTAGTGCCCGTTATCCCTTATTTCTCTCCAATTTCTCCCATTTGTAATGGAAATGTCTACCCTGTGCCTGTTCCACTATTGTACTTTGGAAACAGATAACTTATACTCTAGATTTCATGGGTTCACAGATGAAGAGGAATTCTGCTCCAGGATGGAATATGCCTAAAGTTTCACCCATATTTAATTTAGATAATTCAGAAAATGAGATTTTGGACTTGGAGTCAATTTAAGATTTTTGAGATGATATAATGGGGTGAATGTGTTTTAAATGTGGTAAGGACATGAAGTTTTGGGAGCCAAAGGGTAGAATGTCATGGATTTAATTGTGTCCCCCTAAATATGTGTCAACTTGGCCAGGCCTTGAGTCCCAGTTTTGTGTGGTTATCCTCCACTTTGTGAAATGATGTAATTAATCTCCATTTTATGGTGTGTTATAAATTCTACCTCTATGAGGCAGGATCAGTGTGAGGCGTATCTTGAGTCACAGCCTTATAAAAGGATATGGCTCAAGTCACACCCTTGCTTAAGTCTCACCCTTCTTCAAGTCACACCCTTGTTTGAGTCACATCTTTTATCTTACAAGAGATAAAAGGAGAGAGAAGCTAGCAGAAAGAAGAGGGACCCCACTACACCAAGAAAGAAGAGCCAGGAGTAGAGCACATCCTTTGGACCCAGGGTCTTTGTGCTAAGAATCTCCTAGACCCAGGGAAAGATTGATGCCAAGACACAAGGAGATCTTCAATGGACCAGAAAGCAGAAGCTGAAGAGACAAGGACCTTCCTCTAGAGATGACAGAGAAAGTCTTCTCCTAGAACCAGTGCTCTGAACCTGGACTTCTAGCCTCCTAAACTATGAAAAAAGAAATCTGTGTTTGTTAAAGCTATCCACTTGTGGTATTTCTGTTATAGCAACACTAGGTAACTAAGTCAGCATCTACTATATACTTATCATCATCCATCTGTCAATTTTTTATACTGTGGTGGCTTGCTTGTTGCTGTGATGCTGGGAGATATACCACTGATATTTCAAATACCAACAGGATCACCCATTGTGGACAGTTTCATGGAGCCTTCAGACTAAGGCAGAACAGGAAGAAGGGCCTGGTAATCTGCTTCTGAAAATTAGCCAATGAAAACCCTATGGATCACAGAGTATTGTCCTGGACTTGACTGTCTTACTTTGGATGCATCACCAAGAGGTATCAATCACTACAGAAGGATATCCTGGTTGGTAAAATGGAGGGCCAGAGAGGGCAAGGAAAACCTTTAATGAAGATGGATTGACACAAATGGCCATAACAATGGACTCAGGCATACTAATGATCATGAAACTAGTGCAGGACTGAACAACATTTCATTCTGTTATACATGGGGTCACCATGAATCAAAGCGAACTCAATGGCAGCTAACAACAACAGCAACAATATATACTTGTAGGAGTGCAACATTTACAGGCATACCTCAGAGATATTGCAGGTTCTGTTTCAGACTGCTGCAGTAAAGCAAGTCAAATGAATTTTTTGGTTTTCTAGTACACATAAAAGTTATTTTTACACTACACTGTAGTCTATTAAGTGTGCAATGCCATTATGTCTAAAAAACAATGTATACACCTTAATTAAAAAAATATTTTATTGCTAAAAAATGGTAACCGTCATTGGATCCTTCAGCAAGTCATAATGTTTTTGTTGGTGGAGGGTCTTGCCTCGATGTTGATGGCTGCTGACTGATCAGGGTGTTGGTTGCTGAAGGTTGGGGTGGCTGTGGCAATTTCTTAAAATAAGACAACAATAAAGTTTGCCCTGTTGTTCCGTTCACGAAAGATTTCTCGGTAGCATGCGATGCTGCTCGATAGCATTTTACTCACCGTAGAACTTCTTTCAAAAGCAGAATCAATCTTCTCTAACCTTGCTGCTGCTTTATCAACTAAATTTATGTAATATTCTAAATCCTTTGTTGTCATTTCAACAATGTTCACAGAATCTTCACCAGGACTAGATTCCATCTCAAGAAATCACTTTCTTTGCTCATCCATAAGAAGCAACCCCTCATCCGTTAAAGTTTTATCATGAGATTGCAGTAATTCAGTCACATCTTCAGGATCCACATCTAATTCTAGTTCTCTTGCTATTTCTACCACACCTGCAGTTACTTCCTCCACTGAAGTCTCATCCTCCTCAAAGTCATCCATGAGGGTTGGAATCAACTTCTTTCAAACTCCTGTTAGTGTTGATATTTTGACCTCCTGCCACAAATCACCAATGTTCTTAATGGTATCTAGAATGGTGAATCCTTTCCAGAAGATTTTCAATTTACTTTGCCAGATTCATCAGAGGAATCACTATCTATGGCAGCTATAGCCTTACAAAATGAATTTCTTAAATAATGAGACTTGAAAGTCAAAATTACTCCTTGATCCACGTGCTGCAGAATGGATGTTTTGTCAGCAGGCATGAAAACACCATTAAACTCCTTGTATATCTCCATCAGAGCTCTTGGATGTCAAGGTGCATTGTCAATGACCTCAATATTTTGAAAGAAATCTTTTTTCTGAGCAGTAGGTCTCAACAGTGGGCTTAAAATATTTAGTAAACCAAGGTTTAACCAATGTGCTCTCATCTAGGCTTTCTTGTTCCATTTATAGAGCAGAAGTAGAGTAGATTTAGTATAATTCATAAGGGCTATAGGGTTTTCAGACCAGAAAACGAGCACTGGCTTCAAATTAAAGTCACCATCTGCATTAGCCCCTAACAGGACAGTCAGCCTGTCCTTTGAAGATTTGAAGCCAGGCATTGACTTCTCCTCTTTAGCTATGAAAAGTCTTAGGTGGCATCTTCTTCTGATATAAGGCTGTTTCATCTACATTGAAAATGTGTTTAGTGTAGCCACTTTGTTCAATTATCTTAGCTAGAGCTTCTGGATAACTTGCTACAGCTTCTACAACAGCACTTGCCACTTCACATTGCACTATAATGTTATGGAGGCAGCTTCCTTCCATAAACCTCATGAACCAACCTCTGCTGACTTCAAACTTTTCTTCTGCAGCTTCCTTGCCTCTCTCAGCCTTCACAAAATTGAAGAGATTTAGAGCCTTGCTCTGGGTTAGGCTTTGCCTTAAGGAAATGGTGTGGATGGTTTGATCTTCTACCGAGACCACAAAAACTTTCCCCACATCAGCTATAAGGCTGTTTTGCTTTCTTATCATTTGTGTGTTCACTGGAGTAGCACTTTTAAGAACTTTCAAGAACCCTTCCTTTACATTCACAATTTAGCTAACTGTTTGGCACAAGAGGCCTAGCTTTCAGCCTGTCTCGGCTTTCAACATGCCCTCCTCACTGAGCTTAATAATTTCTAGCTTTTGATTTAAAGTGAGATACATGCAACTCTTGCTTACACTTGAAAACCTAGAGGCTACCGGAGGCTTATTAACTGGCCTAATTTCAATACTGTCGTGTCTCAGGGAATAGTGAGGCATGAGGAAAGGAAGGGAGATGGGGGAATGCCTGGTTGGTGGGGCAGTCAGAATACACACAACATTTATCGATTAAGTTCACCGTCTCATATTGGCTCGGTTCATGGTGCCCCAAAACAATTACAGCAGTAACATCAAAGATCACTGGTTACAGGTCACTATAACTGATATAATAATAATTAAAAAGTTTGAAATATTGTGAGAAATACCAATATCTGACACAGAGACATGAAGTTAGCACATAATGTTAGAAAAATGGCGCTGATAGGCTTGCTTGATGCAGGGTTGCCACGAATCTTCGATTTGTAAAAAAAAAAAAAGCTATATCTGAGAAGTGCAGTAAAACAAGGTATGCCTGTATATGGAATCTTAGGATCAGTCAAGAGAAGTCCATGGGGAAGTACTTCAGCAGATACTAGTCCTCTCCTCTTTGCCTCTGATTCTCATAGATAACTCTTCAGTTCTTTGAGTTAAGTAAGAGGGTGATGTTTTGTTTGAAGGATAGTGATGGTGACTGTGGAAAGCAGAAAAGATGAGCCTGTACTGGTGAAGGTGTAGAGGAGATCGAGGGGGATTTTCAGTCTGGCCTGCATATTTCGTACTTGATTATATTCAGTCCTAAGTATTTTTTCACTTTTGTGCTATAAGTCCTTCCCCTGATCATTTTGTAACAGGACGTTTTGAGTGAGCCAGTGCTAGGACCCAGATCCTGAAAGCAGACAGGGCTGTATTACCCCTCTTATAACAGACCCATGGGCATATCCATAAAATTACAGAGGAACATAAGACTTTCTGGAGACAGGGGGATGAACAGTCTCTTTTGAGACTGACACAAAAGATTTGATCAAGCTGGGATGGCCTTGACCATGCCCAGTCAGTACAAAAGGGCTAAGAGGCTCTTGAAAAATATCTTGCCATCAGGATAGAAGGGGACTGGATGGGCGGACTTGTTTCATCCCAAATCATTCAATACAGAAGTGAAATGCTTTGTTGGGGAGATTATTTCCTAACTCAGTCATTCTACAGAAAAGGCTGTACAAATGATCCCAAAATTTAACACTGGGGATTACAACATTCTGCAGTGAGCATCCTTTACTGAGCATAACTTCACCTACATATAACAGCAAGAGGTAGAGGTGGCAGTGGGAGTTAGTATAGCAGCCAGTCTCTAAGGCTAAAAGACTCGGACAGTGATTATGAGTTTTTTGACCTGAATGAGTTGAGTCTTAAATTCTGATCTACTTAGAAGAATCTGTAGCAGTTAGGACTGGCCATTGGAAAAGACTAAGTCACACTTATATTCTTTGACGTGAGCCCAGGGAGATATTCACAGGAAAAAAGTCGGTTCCTGCTTATCTGATCATGTGAGTGATATCAATGTGAGCTACCCCAAGCTGGTAAAATGGGCCACGTTGGTTGTGCTTTTTATTGAAATGGTATTTATAGTGTCTGTCCATCTCCTCAGACTGAAAGCTATGCGAGGGCAGGGCTTGTGTCTGTCTTACTCCCCTGAGCACAACCTAGTTCCCCATGGACAGAACACAGGCATTCAATAAATATTTGATAAATGGATAAAATGACAGAATGGCTGTATGCTTGATCCCACAATTAGACCATGAATTTCTGATGCTTCTCTTGTGTTATATTCTATTTCCCTTAGTACTTGGCACAAAGTTGGCACATGGCAGAATCTCTCCATAAAAGCACTTTGAATGGGTTAGTTGAGGAAGCATGCCTCCTTTTTGTAGCTTCGATTATTTTGTTCTTTCTCCTTTTGCTCTGTAATATCTTTAGGTCAATAAGAACTTCTCCTTTTCATCTTTTTTTTCCCCCTGAACTGACTTCCAAATATTTCTGGCCTTACCTCTTCCTTCTCATCCCATTGAGGGCTGTCAAGAAAATACCCAATCTTCTAGTTCCATTAGGGATCTAATGAGTCAGGCCACGTCTCACTCAGTCCCCACAATTCAAATATTAGATTCATATAATATCTTTAGTTTGTCATGAGAAGAAACTTATACAAACGATGTTCAAATGTAATGTTTTTCTATTGTTAAAACATTCTACTACAACTCCAGCTTCACAATTCTTTTGCAATGACACAAGGTCTGAAAAAAGTTGATAATTTTACAGCAAAAGAGATAGTTCATCTTTCTAGAGAATAAACCTGTCATTGATCTTCATGACAAATTGAATCTCAGGGTCTGAAAATATAGACCTTGTTTTCCTTCTCTCTCTCTCTCTCTTTTTTTTTCATTCTAAGGATGACCTTGCCTCTATTGTAAATCAAAAGTAACTGGGGCTTTGTGGCTTTTATAAAGTTACAAGCAACAAAAAAGGGCCCCATAACATAAGCCTAGTCCCATAAGTCTCATCTTGGGGCACTCATAGGTAAATTCTTTATTTTCCAAATTTTGGCATTTGCTATTCAGTCCCCTGGTTAAGGAGAGGGAACACTCAAGCTAAATTTCCCCATTTTGAGGGGGCAGTTCTTTAAGTAAAATTTCATGGCTGTAAAAAATAGAAACAGAGAGTAATAGTAACAACTCCATCAAATGTCAATTTTTCTTTAGTTTTAATGGGAGGAGGGTCCCCAAAGTAAAGGTAAATATACCAGATTTGCTTTCCATTTGCGAATTTACACATGCAAGGTGAACAGTATATTAAAATTTACTTTCTAATTGTTAAACAGTATTTGTTCGTTTTAAGGATAGAAATTAAAATGTGGGATGAAAGTAGATTTGCATTTAATTTTATTCAAGAGGCATTTATTGGACATGGTCTGTGCCTTCAAGAAGCTTACATAACATTGTCAGCCTGTGATTTATGCTACACATGCGGCAAGGAGAAAGCACTATTAGAATATTGAAGAGGGGAATACTAATTTTAATTAAAAAAAAATAACAAAACATAATGGGGGAGTTAGCATCCAAAAGATACATGGGATCTGAACATGCATAAAAGGGAGGAATGACATTAGAAGTGAAGGAATAGCATAAGCAAAACAGAGAAATCATAAAGTACAAGGCATATTCACAAACCATGATATGCACAGCCTTATTTTTTTAGTTTTTTTTTATATTGTAGGAGTATTGCAGAAGATATAGTTGGGAAGATGGCATCGAGTTCCAGCATGGAAGACATTCAGTGACAAATGAAGAAGTTTCAGATCAGTTCTTCAGGGAATGATGCATAGTAACTAAAGGTATGGGAGTCTGAAGTCCAGCAAAATTGAGATAACTCCATTGTCAACACTTAGTAGTTGTGTGGCCTTCAGTAACTTACTAGGTCTCTCTGAGACACACCGCTCATGTGGGCATGATACTACTTCCTACTTTATTTGATAACTACGATGGTAAATGAGCTAAGGTGTGTATGCACTGTGCCAGTATCAAATTGGTAATTAGCTATTACTGTTATACGCAATGAGGAGCCATCAAACTTTCTGAACTGGAGGATGTCGTCATATGTACTGGGTAAGAAGATAGTTGAAGTCAGTGTGAAGAGTGGATCAGCTATATGCTAACATTAAAAACAGAAAAATTATTTAGAGACAATTGTAAGAGGCTATGCAAATCTAGCATGCGGAGTGAGATCAACTGACAAAAATGTCTGGAGAAGGATTATAAATTTGGCTCGGCTTGCGACAAAACAGGAAAATCCTCCTCTCTTTGCAGTTGTTGTTGTTAGGTGCCGTCGAGTCCGTTCCGACTCATAGCAACCCCATGCACAACAGAACGAAACACTGCCTGGTCCTGAGCCAACCTTCCAATTGTTATTATTCTTGAACTTATTGTTGCAGCCACTGTGTCAATCCACCTCATTGAGGGTCTTCCTCTTTTCCGCTGACTCTCTACTCTGCCAAGCATGATGTCCTTCTCCAGGGACTGATCCTTCCTGACAACATGTCCAAAGTATGTAAGATGCAGTCTCGCCATGGTTGCCTCTAAGGAGCATTCTGGCTGTACTTCTTCTAAGACAGATTTGTTCGTTCTTTTGGCAGTCCATGGTATATTTGATATTCTTTGCCAACACCACAATTCAAAGGTGTCAATTCTTCGGTCTTCCTTATTCATTGTCCAGTTTTCACATGCATATGATGCAACTGTAAATACCATGGCTTGGGTCAGGCGCACCTTAGTCTTCAAGGTGACATCTTTGCTTTTCAACACTTTAAAGAGGTCCTTTGCAGAAGATTTACCCAATGCAATGCATCTTTTGATTTCTTGAGTGCTGCTTCCATGGCTGTTGATCGTGGATCCAAGTAAAATGAAATCCTTGACAACTTCAATCTTTTCTCCATTTATCGTGATGTTGCTCATTGGTCCAGTTGTGAGGATTTTTATTTTCTTGATGTTGAGGTGAAATCCATACTGAAGGCTGTAGTCTTTGATCTTCATTAGTAAGCGCTTCAAGTCCTCTTCACTTGCAGCAAGCAAGGTTGTGTCATCTGCATAAAGCAGGTTAATGAGTTTTCCTCCAATCCTGATGCCCCATTCTTCTTCATATAGTCCAGCTTCTCATATTATTTGCTCAGCACACAGATTGAATAGGTATGGTGAAAGAATACAACCCTGACGCACACCTTTCCTGACTTTAAACCAATCGGTATACCCTTGTTCTGTTCGAACAACTGCCTCTTGATCTATGTAAAGGTTCCTCATGAGCACAATTAAGTGTTCTGGAATTCCCATTCTTCGCAGTGTTATCCATAGTTTGTTATGATCCACACAGTCGAACGCCTTTGCATAGTCAGTAAAACACAGGTAAACATCCTTCTGGTATTCTCTGCTTTCAGTCAGGATCCATTTGACATCAGCAATGATATACCTGGTTCCATGTCCTCTTCTGAAGCCTGCCTGAATTTCTGACAGTTCCCTGTTGATATACTGCTGCAGCCGTTTTTGAATGATCTTCAGCAAAATTGTGCTTGCATGTGATATTAATGATATCATTCCATAATTTCCACATTTGGTTGGATCTTCTTTCTTGGGAATAGGTATAAATATGGATCTCTTCCAGTCAGTTGGCCAGGTAGCTGTCTTCCATATTTCTTGGCATAAATGAGTGAGCACCTCCAGCGCTGCATTTGCTTGTTGAAACATCTCAGTTGATATTCCATCAATTCCTGGAGCCTTGGTTTTCAGCAATGCCTTCAGAGCAGCTTGGACTTCTTCCTTTAGTACCATTGGTTCATGATCATAGGTCACCCCTTGAAATGGTTGAACATCGACTAATTCTTTCTGGTATAATGACTCTGTATATTCCTTCCATCTTCTTCTGATGCTTCCTGCGTTGTTTAATATTTTCCCCATGGAATCCTTCACTATTGCAACTCGAGGCTTGAATTTTTTCTTCAGTTCTTTCAGCTCGAGAAACGCCGAGCGTGTTCTTCCGTTTTGGTTTCCCATTTCCAGCTCTTTGCACATGTCATTATAATATTTTACTTTGTCTTCTCGAGGTACCCTTTGAAATCTTCTGTTCAGTTCTTTTACTTCATCAGTTCTTCCTTTTGCTTTAGCTGCTCTACATTTGAGAGCAAGCTTCAGAGTCTCCTCTGACATCCATCTTGGTCTTTTCTTTCTTTCCTGTCGTTTCAATGACCTCTCGCTTTCTTCATGTATGATGTCCTTGATGTCATTCCACAACTCGTCTAGTCTTAGGTCGCTAGCGTTCAATGCGTCAAATCTATTCTTCAGATGGTCTCTAAATTCAGGTGGGATATACTCAAGGGCATATTTTGGCTCTCGTGGACTTGCTCTGATTTTCTTCAGTTTCAGCTTGGACTTGCATATGAGCAATTGATGGTCTGTTCCACAATCGGCCCCTGGCCTTGTTCTGACTGATGATATTGAGCTTTTTCATTATCTCTTTCCACAGATGTAGTCAATTTGATTCCTGTGTGTTCCATCTGGTGAGGTCCATGTGTATCAAAAAAAGAAAAGATAGTCGCCGTTTATGTTGGTGAAAGAAGGTATTTGCAATGAAGAAGTCATTGGTCTTGCAAAATTCTGTCATTCGATCTCCGGCATTGTTTCTATCACCAAGACCATATTTTCCAACTACTGATCCTTCTTCGTTTCCAGCTTTCGCATTCCAATCGCCAGTAATTATCAATGTATCTTGATTGCACATTCAATCAATTTTGGACTGCAGCAGCTAATAAAAATCTTCTATTTCTTTATCTTTGGCCCCAGTGGTTGATGCGTAAATTTGAATAATAGTTGTATTAACTGGTCTTCCTTGTAGGTGTATGGATATTATCCTATCACTGACAGCGTTGTACTTCAGAATACATTTTGAAATGTTCTTTTTGACAATGAATGCAGCACCATTCCTCTTTGAGTTGTCATTCCCAGCATAGTAGACTATATGATTGTCTGATTCAAAATGGCCAATACCAGTCCATTTCAGCTCACTAATGCCTAGGATATCGATGTTTATGCATTCCATTTCATTTTTGATGATTTCTGATTTTCCTAGATTCATTTTTCGTACATTCCAGGTTCTGATTATTAATGGATGTTTCTTCTCATTTTGAGTCTCGCCACACCAGCAAGTGATGGTCCCGAAAGCTTTACTCCATCCACGTCATTAAGGTCGACTCTACTTTGAGGAGGCAGCTCTTCCCCAGTCATCTTTTGAGTGCCTTCCAACCTGGGGGGCTTATCTTCTAGCACTCTATCAGACAATGTTCCGCTGCTATTCACGTGTCTGTCAGTTTGTTGTACTGTAGGTGCTTGCGTGTTGCTGTGATGCTGGAAGGTATATCACCCCTATTCAGATACCATCAGGGTCACCCACGGAGGACAGGTTTCAGCTGAGCTTCCAGACTAAGACAGACTAGGAGACTAAGACAGACTAGGAAGAAGGACCCGCCAGTCTACTTTTTGAAAAGCATTAGCCAGTGAAAACCTTATGAATAGCAGTGGAACATTGTCTTCGCATTTAGGACATGCAAAAGGTCATCAACCAAGGATACACAAAATTCTGTGCCAATGACCGAAACAATATCTACTCTTTTTAAAGTCAACAGATCAGATTGAAAGTGCAAGTGTTCTGGAAGTGAAATGAATTATCATATTCTAGAGTGTTGAAATTAATATGGTATTTGTTAGGAGTTCCCGGGAGGTACAAATGGTTGACTCGCTTGGCTCCTAATTGAAAGGTTGGAGGTCTGAGTCCCTCGGAGTTTCCCTGGAAGAAAGGCCCGGCAATCTACTTCTGAAAAATCAGCCATTGAAAACCCTGTGGGGCACAGTTTACTCTGACACACATGGGGTTGCCTTGAGTCAGAATTAACTCAATGGCAACTGGTTTGGTTTTTTGGTTTTAGTTATGTTAGAATGATTTCTTACTGTGACTTAGAAAATATCGACAAAGTTTCATTGAAGATACTGAAATCTCTCATCCTTCTAAATTTTATCACAAAGGGATAGCTAACCAAATACATATTTTATAGTATAAATTTATAGCCTATAGTAAACCTGATGGAAGTTGGCAATTCTGAGGGCTTCCGTTAATTCAAGAGTTTACGTCTAGTGAGTGTGTTAAAGTAACACATCGAGATAATCTCGTTTTCTGATCAATGTATTTACCTCAAGATGAACTTTTAAAAAATCAGTGGGTTTTAAGAATACATGGGCCAGTACTGAGTGTCACAAGTTAGTGTGAGCAAGTCTTATTCGGATGTCCCATTGATCATAACTGGGTACGATACAATTAAGTTACCATTGCAATAAACAGCCAGAGATCCAAAAAAGCTTGGATTGGTATTAATGACTTTATAAGGACCGGCTACTTCTGAGTCAAAGAGAGATGGCTTTGGTAATTCAGAGACACAGAAAGAGACTTCAAATGCAAGGTCTGAAATAAATCACTACCTCAAAACATCTTGATTCTCTGAATAGTTTTCCTCTCAAGGTAACTACAGGAAAAAAGTAAAGCTCTTTTAGAACAAAAGAAAGGACAGAAGAACAGACGCATCAAATTTGCTCAGGAAAAAGAGAACCTTTACATGAAAACAGATTTTACTAATAGTTGTTATTTGTTGAATGCTAGGTCTACTGGAGCCCTGGTGGAGCAGTGGTTAAGAGTGTTTCTCACATACATTATCTATTATTTGTTCCTCATGGTGCCCATTAAAGGTGAGGTTTATAATTGTTATGCTATAGAGAAGGACACTGGTGATAAGAGAGGGAAAGCAACCTGGCAAAAGCTACACAGCACACATGCTATGCAGTAGAGATTTAAAACCAAGTCACTTGGACTCCAGGAGCAAAGCTTTTAAGGAAGTGACTATACACTTCCTTTTCCCTTATATGTCTCTGCTGCATTTACTTAACTTCAGAAGTGAAATTGTTTCCCAATTTATTAAAAACATGTATTTTGATTTTAAGGAATATTTCTCCATAGAATTTCAAATTTATTGAGAACTTAAGTTTTTATCATTTCTGTTAAACAGATGTTAGTTGTGCTGGTTGTTAGGTATCATTGAGTCGGTTTCAACTCATAACGACCCAATGTTCAACAGAAGGAAACACTGTCTGGTCCTGCAACATCTTTACAATCATTGCTATGTTTGAGCCCACCTTTGCAGCCACTATGTCAATCCATCTTATTGACAGTCCTCCGCTTTTCATTGACCCTCTGCTTTACCAGGCATAACGTCTTTCTTCAGGTAGTAGTCCCTCCTGATAACATGTCCAAAGTACGTGAGAAGAAATCTCGCCATCCTCACTTCCAAAAGCATTCCTGCTGTACTTCTTTCAACACGGATTTGTTCGTTCTTCTGGTAGTTCATAGTATATTCAATATTCTTTGCAACCCCCATAATTCAAAGGTATCAGTTCTTCTTTGGTATTCCTTATTCATTCTCCAACTCTCAAATGCATATGAGGTGTTTGAAAATACCGTGACTTAATCCTTGAAGTGATATTTTTGCTTTTTAACACTTGAAAGAGTTCTTTTGCAGGAGATTTGCTCGATGCTATATGTCGTTTGATATTTTGACTGATCCTTCCATTATTGATTGTGGGATCAAGTAAAATGAAATCCTCGACCACTTCAATATTTTCTCTGTTTATCTTATTGGCCCATTTGTGAGGATTTTTGTTTTCTTTATGTTAAGGTGTAATCCATACTGAAGACTGTGGTCTTTGATCCTCATCAATAAATGCTTCAAGTTCTCTTCTCTTTCAGCAAGCACAGTAGTGACATCTGCATATTCTGGGTTGTTAATGAATCTTCCTCCAGTTTTAGTGCTGTGTTCTTCTTCATATAGTACAGCTTCTCAGATTATTTGCTCTGCATACAGATTGAATAAGTACAGTGAAAGGATGCAACCCTGACACACACCATTTCTGATTTTAAATCACTCAGTATCCCCTTGTGCTGTTTGAATGACTGCCTCTTAGTCTACGTTCAGGTTCCATATGAGCACAATTAAGCGTCCTGGGATTCACATTCTTCACAATGTTATCCATAATTTCATACAATCCAAACAGTTTACTACCTTTGTATAGTCAATAAAACACAGGTAAATATCTTTCTGGTGTTCTCCACTTTCAGCCATGATCCATCTGACATAAGCAATAGACATTAGAAATACTGCAGTGTAAAAAAAATTTCAGACTGCAGAAGTTGGTAAAAATCTTCAATTTATTCATCTTTGATATTAGTGGTTGGTGTGTAAATTTGAATAATAGTCGTATTAACTGGACTTCCCTGTAGGCGTATATGCATATCATCTTATCACTGACACCGTTGTATTTCAGGATAGATCTTGTAAATTCTTTTCGACAATGAATGCGACACCATTCCTCTTCAATTTGTCATTTCAGGCATAGTAGATCATATGATTGTCTGATTCAAAATGGCCAATATCAGTCCATTTCAGCTCACTGGTGCCTAGGGTATCGATCTATATGTGTTCCATTTCATTTCTGATGATTTCCAATTTTCCTAGATTCATACTTCGTACATTCCACATTTTGATTATTAATGGATGCTTTCAGCTACTTCTTCTCATTTCGATTTGTGCCACATCAGCAAATGAAGGTCCTGAATGCTTTACTCCATCCATATAATTAAGGTCAACCCTGCTTTGAGGAAACAGCTCTTCCCCAGTCGTATTTTGAGTGCCTCCCAACCTGAGAGGCTCATCTGGCACTATATCAGACAATGTTCCACTGCTATTCATAAGGTTTTCTCTGGTCAATTTTTTTTTTTTTTTTTGAAGAAAATCATCAGGCACGTCTTCCTAGTCTTGCTTAGTCTACAAAAAAAAAAAAAAATTTTTTTTTTTTTTTTTTTTATAGGCACCACTGAAATCTGTCCACCAATGGTGACCCTGCTGGTATTTGAAATACCAACGGCATAGCTGCCAGCATCACAGCAACACACAAGCCACCACAGTGCAACAAACTGACAGATGAGTGATAGAATCAAATCTTTAATAGATGTTCTTTTTGCTATTAAAAAAAATGGCGAATATTTGTGTAACCAGTTACTTGAACAAACCATACCCTGTAGATTGCAAGCATCCTGCACTCTTACCGCATAAAAAATATTTTACTTTATATTTCATCACATAAACTGGATATGGTAGAAATCTTGGATATTCTTTAAACTATACTTAAAAAAAAAATTCACATATAAAAGGGACGGAAGGAAGCTGAGGATTTCAACAAGATTAAATCATGATCTTTGATAATTTCTGAACTCTTCAGAGCTTCCTTTTCTTTCCAGGGGAAAATAACACTTGAGGAGGCTAATTGTGGAAGGTTTATTGGGAAAAAAAAGAAAATCAAAAAATTATTTAAAAAATTTTAAGTTATCACACAACATGGGTGAATTTGGAGGGCATTATGCTGAGTGAAATTAGTCAAACACAAAAGGACAAATACTGTATGAGACCGCTATTATAAAAACTCAAGAAAATGTTTACACACAGAAACAAACACTCTTTGATGGTTATATAGGAGGGGAGGGGCAGGGAGTCAAAATCACTAAGTAGATTGTAGACAAGTATTCACTTGGGTGAAGGAAGACAACACACAATATAGGAGAAATCAGCATAACATGACCAAGGCAGAGCCATAGATGCTTCCTTGACACATTCCAACACCTTGAGAGACCACGTTACTGGGGCTGAAGGCTGGGGACCCTGGTCTCGGGGGACATCTAGGTCAACTGACCTAACATAATTCATGAAGAAAATATTCTACATTCTACTTTGGTGAGTAGCATCTGGGTTTTTAAAAGCTTGCAAGCAGCCATCTAAAATTCATCTATGTTCAGAGCAAAGAAGAATGAAGAAATACAAAGACACAAGGAAAACATCAGTCCTGAGGACTAATGGGCCACATGAACCTCAGCCTTTATCAGCTTGAACTTAGAAGAACTAGATTGTGCCCAGTTATCACCATGGACTGCTCTGACACGGATCACAATAGAGGGTTCCAGAGAGAGCCAAAGAAAAATATAGAACAAAATTCAAATTCATAAAGAAAGACCAGGCTTACTGGTCTGGCAGAGACTGGAGGAACTCTCAAGGCTATGGACCTCAGACACCGTGCTAACTCGAACGGAAGCCACTCCCGAAGTCCACCTTTTGGCCAAAGATTAGACAGGCCTATAAAACAAACAACACACATGAGTAATGTGCCCCTTAGTTCAATCACATATATGAAACCAAATGGGCAATACTTGCCCAAGAACAAAGACAAGAAGGCAGGAAGGCACAGGAGACCTGGACAAATGGAGAAAGGGAACCTGGGGTGTAAAGGGAAAGGGAGAGAATGCTGACACATTGCTGGGATTGCAACCAATGTCACAAAACAATTTGCGTATAAATTTTTGAATGATAAACTAAGTTGCACTGTACATTTCACCTAAACCACAATTTAATTTTTTTTTTTTAAAGTTATGCTGCAAAGGAAGTGAGGCAGACCCACAGAAAGCAGAAAGAGTTTTATTTTCAGGGACAGCTTTTGTCAATTAGATGATCCACTCCTGCAACTGACGTTTCACTTAAAATAAAAGGCACTACAATGAGGAAGTGAAGAGGAAATATTCTAGGCTCAGACACAACTGAGTTTGAGATTGAGGCCTGCCACCTGCCAGCTGTATCACCTTGGTTATATAAAATGGGAATAAAATAGTATCTACCAAACAGAGTAATTGTGAATATTTAATAGGACAATGCAGAAAAAGTGCTTAGCACAGTTCCTGGCATGTTGTTTATACTCAACAAATAATAGTAGATGGTGATGGTGGTGGTGATGGTGGTGGGGGTAGTGATGCTGGAGGTGACGGAGATGGAGGTAGTGGTGGTGGTGATGAGGGCGGAAGTCTTGGAGGTGGAGGTGGTGGTGATGGTGGTTGTGGGAGTGGAAGTTGTGGTGATGGTAGTGGAAGTTGTGGAGAGGGTGGTGGTGGTGATGCAGTTGGTAGTGTTGGTGGAACTGGTGGTGATGGTGGTAGAGGTGGTGGTGATGGTGGTGGTGGAGGTGATGGTGGTGGTGATGTAGCGGTGGTGGTCGAGGTGATGATAGTGATGGTGGAGATGGTGGCAGGGAAGAAAGCATTGGAAATATCTTTTAGGGCAGGGCTTCACAAACTTTATTGTGCATAGATATTACTTGTAGATATCGTTAAAATGCAAATTCTAATTCAGTAGAATGGGGAGAGGGAGGGAAAAATTCTTCACTTCTAAGCAACACCCAGGTGATGCTGATCCTGCTGGTCTGAGAACCACACGTTGAGTAGCATAGCTTTAGACTGAGGATACCATGGATCACACATGTGAAAAATAATAGAAAACATCAGCAAGACCATTTCTCAAATGAAGTAAAGTGAGTATAGAGAGGTTTGCCCTAATCATATTCTTTGGAAATGATTTTGTCTTTCCAATCCTGTGCTCTAACTATTGGACTTGCTGTTGTTGTTAGGTGCTGTCTAGTTAGTTCCAACTCATAGTGACCCTATGTACAACAGAACGAAACACTGACAGGTCCTGTGCCATCCTCACAATCATTGTTATGCTTGAGCTCATTATTATAACCACTGTGTCAATCCATTTTGTCGAGGGTCTTCCTCTTTTTCACTGACCTTCTACTTTACCAAGCAAGATGTCCTTCTCCAGGGACTGGTCCCCCCGATAACATGTTCGACGTATTTCAGATGAAGTCTCACCCTCCTAGCTTCTAAGGAGCACTCTGGATGTACCACTTCCAAGACAGACTTGTTCATTTTTCCGGCAGTCAATAGTATATTCAACATTTTTTGCCAACAACATTAATTCAAAGGCGTCGATTCTTCTTCAGTCTTCCTTCTTCATTGTCCGGCTTTCTCATGCATATGTTGTTGTTGTTAGGTGCCATCGAGTCAGTTCCGACTCATAGCAACCCTATGCACAACAGAACGAAACACTGCCTGGTCCTGCGCCATCCTTACAATTGTAGTTATGCTTTAGCTCATTGTTGCAGCCACTGTGTCAATCCACATCGTTGAGGCTCTTCCTCTTTTCTGTTGACCCTGTACTCTGCCAAGCATGATGTCCTTCACCAGGGACTTATCCCTCCTGACATCATGTCCAAAGTATGTAAGATGCAGTCTTGCCATCCTTGCTTCTAAGGAGCATTCTGGCCGCACATCCTCCAAGACAGATTTGTTTGTTCTTTTGGCAGTCCGTGGTATATTCAATATTCTTCACCAACACCACAATTCAAAGGCGTCAATTCTTCTTCAGTCTTCCTTATTCATTGTCCAGCTTTCACATGCATATGATGTGATTGAAAATACCATGGCTTGGGTCAGGCGTACCTTAGTCTTCAGGGTGACATCTTTGCTCTTCAACACTTTAAAGAGTTCCTTTGCAGCAGATTTGCCCAATGCAACGCGTCTTTTGATTTCTTGACTGCTGCTTCCATGGCTGTTGATTGTGGATCCAAGTAAAATGAAATCCTCCACAACTTCAATCTTTTTTCCGTTTATCATGATGTTGCTCATTGGTCCAGTGGTGAGGATTTTTATTTTCTTGATGTTGAGGTGTGATCCATACTGAAGGCTCTGGTCTTTGATCTTCATTAGTAAGTGCTTCAAGTCCTCTTCACTTTCAGCAAGTTGTGTCATCTGCATAATGAAAGTTGTTAATGAGTCTTCCTCCAATCCTGATGTCCTGTTCTTCTTCATATAGCCCAGCTTCTTGGATTATTTCCTCAGCATACAGATTGAAAAGGTATGGTGAAAGAATACAACCCTGACGCACACCTTTCCTGACTTTAAACCAATCAGTATCCCCTTGTTCTGTCTGAACAACTGCCTCTTAATCTATGTAAAGGTTCCTCATGAGCACAATGAAGTGTTCTGGAATTCCCATTCTTCGCAGTGTTATCCATAGTTTGTTATGATCCACACAGTCGAATGCCTTTGCATAGTCAATAAAACACAGGTAAACACCCTTCTGGTATTCTCTGCTTTCAGCCAGGATCCATCTGACATCAGCAATAGATATCCCTGGTTCCACATCCTCTTCTGAAACCAGCCTGAATTTCTGGCAGTTCCCTGTTGATATACTGCTGCAGCCGTTTTTGAATGATCTTCAGCAAAATTTTGCTTGCGTGTGATATTCATGATATTGTTCTATAATTTTCACATTCGGTTGGATCACCTTTCTTGGGAATAGGCATAAATATGGATGTCTTCCAGTCAGTTGGCCAGGAAGCTGTCTTCCATGTTTCTTGGCACAGACGAGTGAGCACCTCCAGCACTGCATCTGTTTGTTGAAACATCTCAATTGATATTCCATCAATTCCTGGAGCCTTGTTTTTCGCCAGTGCCTTCAGAGCAGCTTGGACTTCTTCTTTCGGTACCAGCGGTTCCTGATCATATGCCACCTCTTGAAATGGTTGAACATCGACTAATTCTTTTTGGTATAATGACTCTGTATATTCCTTCCATCTCCTTTTGATGCTTCCTGCATCGTTTAATATTTTCCCCATGGAATCCTTCACTATTGCAACTCGAGGCTTGAATTTTTTCTTCAGTTCTTTCAGCTTGAGAAATGCTTAGCGTGTTCTTCCCATCTGGTTTTCCATCTCCAGCTCTTTGCACACATGCATGCAAATGAGGCAAATGAAAATACCATGGCTTTGGCCAGGCACACCTTAGTCCTTATAAAGACATCTTTGCTCTATAATACTTTAAAGAAGTCTTTTGCAGCAGATTTGTCCAATGCGATGTATCTGTTGGACTATTAAATTTAATTCAATGAGTTCTATTGAGCAAGCACTCCCTGACCTCTATGGTGGTGGACAGATATGCAGATGTGGGCCTTTTCTTTGAGGGATTTACAATTTACTTAGAATGATAAGATTCACATGAATAAAACATTTAGATGGCTGTACAAGGATGAATAAAATTAGGTGACAAAATGTACATGAACGAGCAATAAGTGCTGCTACAGGACTGATGGGTGGAGAAACTGCTGTCTTTCCAAAGCCTGTGGTAATTATTGCAGAAACTTTTTTTTCTCTTCTCACAGATAGGCTACAGTGTGAATAATAAGCCTTCTCAAAGAGCCAAAACAAGCACATTTTTCTAACAATGGCGGAAATCGGGAGACCCCCCAAGGTATGAAATGTGAGATGTCATTGCCCTTGGCTGGTACTCTAAGTGCCCCAAACTCATCTTTTCTCATTGGGGTGTGAAAGTCTTATTAGTGTCCATCTAAATGTGGAGTGAGCTCTATGGTATTCTAATGGTCCAAACTGCAAGGCTATCCAAGCACGAAATGGCAAGCTGTTCTTAATAGTTTTGAGATGGAAAGATGATGAGAGTATTTAAGAAAAATGTCTTCTAAACTCTTACCCCTTCAGATGCTTAGGGTTTCAAGAAAAGTAATGGAGAAAGAAGTGTTAAGGACACACCTCAAATTAGAAAATAAAAACCAAATACAGTGAAAATATTCTTATCATGTACAATATATAAACCAGACATGGTGAAAATATTTGTATCATGTACAGTACACATTTTGTTTGTTTCTCTTCTCTAGGTTGTTCTTAGGCGAAGTCAGAGGATTATTAGCACTTACACATGTGTGTGTATGTATGTATGTGCACACACACAAAGTTTGATAAAGGCCCAAAGGCAAAGATGCTTTATTATTTCACAAACATTAATTAAAGCAAATGGAATGGGATCCATTAGAGGCAAAGTGCTGTGTAATATAGAGCACCTTCTAATCATTGCATCTAATTAAAAATAAGACAAAATCATGAATTTTAAAAGGCCTTAATTATTTTAGATGAAGAAAATTAATTAGTAGAAATTCTCAGCTGTACATGCAGGAACTTCTTTGGACAAAGAGAAGATGTCCAGCTATGGAGGCTTGGCAAGCCAAAAAAGACCAGTGGAATTTCTGAGAATAGAGGCTGCTGAGGAATTCCAGATGGTACAGGCTTACTTGCTAATCAATGGAATGTGTCTTGTACATACCAGGACCTCAGAGGCAGATATGCTAAAATCTGTGACTTGGAAGGATAGGCTATGGAATCTTCCAGGAAATCACACAGCTTGTTTTACTGTGGGTATGACAACTGGACAAGTTTTGAAATAAATAGATTTGTGAATCAATCTATATTCAATAACCAAAGTCACATCAAGGTCTTCCAATGGCCTCAGGGTTTTCATTACAAACATGAATTATTTCTTCTAATAACACAGTAAAATCTGTTGGTCATTATTTTTCTGCTTAATAAAATGATGGCTATCAGCTTTACCTCTATTAACTCAACTTTCTCAGTGTCATTCTTTCTTTAAGATGATATTCTTCATTTTAGAAAATTTCTCTTATTTTCTGATTATACAAGTAATGCTTGCTCACTGATGATACTGTATGTTACGGATTGAATTGTGTCCCCCAAAATGTGTGTCATCTTGGCTAAGCCACGATTCTCAGTATTGTGTGACTATCCACCATTTTGTCATCTGATGTGATTTTCCTATGTGTTGTAAATCCTGCCTCTATGATGTTAATGAGGTAGGATTACAGATAGTTATGTTAATGAGGCAGGACTCAATCCACAAAATTAGGTTGTGTCTTAAGTCAATCTCTTTTGAGATATAAAAGAGAAAAGTGAGCAGAGAGACTGGAGGATCTCATTACCACCAACCAAGAAGAGCCAGGAGCATGCGTGTCCTTTGGACCCAGGATGCCTCTGTTGAGAAGCTCCTAGAGCAGAGGAAGACTGATGCCAAGGACCTTCCCCCAGAGCCAACAGAGAGAGAAAGGCTTCCCCTGAAGCTGGCAGCCTGAATTTGGACTTCTAGTCTCCTAGACTGTGAGAATAAACTTCTGTTTGTTAAAACCATCCCATTGTGATAGTTCTGTTATAGCAGAACTAGTTAACTACGACACTGTAGAAAACAGATTAAATGCTCAAAGGAAAATCAGGTCATTTCGTTTTAACACAACTTCGGCAAAAAGCACAAAGAAGTCCTGGTGGTGCAGTGGTTAAGGACTCGGCTGCTAACTGAAAGGCTGGTGGTTCGAGCCTACCAGCTCCTCTGCAGAAGAAAGATGTGGCAGTCTGCATCTTTAAAGATTTACAGCCTTGGAAACCCTATGGGGCAGTCCTACTTCATCATAGAGGCTCGCTGTGAGTCAGAACTGACTCAATAGTAACAGGTTTTCGGTGTGGCAAAGAACACTGTGTTAACACTGTGAGATTTCAGAGAACCAGAGTTGTTTCTTGTAAGCAATCTGATTGTGTTAATGAACTTTGACACTAGTTTTTATCATTTCTGTTAATATTACATCATTTTTGCTTTTATTTTTAAACACAATGAAGAAAATATCTGTGTAACCAGTTTACGGAATAAGCCATACCTTTTTTTTTTTATAGAGTGCAAGCAGCCAAGTGAGATTAATCTTTTTTATAACTGCTTCTCCTCACTCTATGAGTCAGAATTGACTCAATGGCAATGGGTTTGGTTTTTGGTTTTTCTCCTCACTCTTTCTCATGGGATTATACATTCCCATCTCTTGGACAAAATCTCAGACTAGTCCCACGAATTTTCTGAGCATTCTCAGGAAATAAAGTCCTGCCCGCTCTCATACCAATAGCCCGGATTATCATCCATCCAGCTTAGACCTGCTCAGTACTGTTTTGGGTTTTTAAGCATGACATGGCGGGAGGAGATCACAACTAGATTCTTCATAATTTTTTCACCTTTAAGTTTGACTTCCAACCCTACTCCCTATGGGGCTTCTAGTCTCTGTTGGCAGGAGCAAGAAAAAGAAGTAAGGGTCATAAAATGTTTCACAGGGTGGTATAGTGATCACCTGGCTTTAGTGCCCTCTTGGTATGTCAAATGCCCAGAACTGATTCTCGAGCTCTAGAGTGACTCTGTGAATTCTTCAGAGGCCTTGCAACCTCCTTTGAGGAAAGCACCATCAACTGTAGTTGTGACCTAAGCACCAGGTTTCTAGAAGGCCAACATTTTTGGCTTCACCTTTCCCCTCTAGGAAGTCTTCTTCAGGGATGTCTCTTAAAATAATCCACAGCCAGATCCCCTCTCCCTAGTCTACATCAGTGAGCACCCTTACCCCTCCAAGCTTTACTACCAGGTGCCAATGAGTCGATCCCCACGTGTGCCAGAGTAGGGTTATGCTCCATAAGGTTTTCAGTGGCTGCTTTTTTGGAAGTAGATCCCCAAGGCTTTCGTCTGAGGTGCCATGGGTGAACTTCCAACCTTTTGGTTAGCAACAGAGCAGTTTGACCGTTTGTACCACCCAAGGACTCCCCAAGTTTTCATAAGACAAACTAATCTCAAGGCAACTCATGCTCTGCTTTCCTGCTAGGCAGGTCTCTGCGGTGTGTGTCAGGGACCATTTATGCACCTTCAATCTCTGTCTCCACATTTCAAGGTCTCAGAATGATTCTCCCAGAAGCAGACTGAGGCAAAGGATTTAAGAGCAAGCAATTTACATAAGAGGTGATCCCAGCACCGTTAGGAGAGTGAGACAGAATGGAGGGGTACATTATCAAGTAATTTTTAGCACTGTGGGCAACTGGCAGCTCTGGTAGCACAGTGGCTAAGAGCTCGGCTGCTAACCAAAAGGTCAGCAGTTCGAATCCACCAGCTACTTCTTAGAAACTTAAGGGGGCAGTTCTACTCTGTCGTATAGGGTCCAATGAGTTGGAATCACTAGACAGTAATGGGTGTTTTTATGGGTAGGCAGCTGGGACTCATTCGCACAGGGCAACCCTAGGAGAAAATGTTGAATATGCCTTAGAATCACCCCCACTGAGGATTTACCTACCAGTTCCTTTCTGTCTTTGGATAAGGGCTGGTTCCAGGATGTGTTATACCCACTTTGGTTCTGCCTGCCCTGTGCACTGGCCAGGTGAGCTCAGGTGACTAGAGAAAGCCTACAGGCGGAGTCGCAGGTACTGGTATTTGGGCTTGTATGCACTGAGATGGGGGTGCTTCTACTATCCTTCAGATCCTAACTTGAGGTGAGGAAGGAACAATCTGTGTTTTCTATTTCCAAGTCTTCCTTTTTAATACCCTCAAAGGAAGCTCAGCTAAGAGTTCACAAAACTTTCACAGGCTTTTTATCATGTCTGGCTATGGTGGCCTGGCATTTCTTGTGTTGCTTACAGCTTCAAGACTTGAGCCAAACAGGGAAGGTGTTTGATTTTGACAGCCTTTCCACATCTGTATTAGCTCATGTTAATCGAAACTGTATGGGCTTCGTTGAGGAGAATCATACACATGGTTTTGCACACTGGCATTCTACCACCACAACCCAGTGCTGTCGAGTTGATTCCGACTCATGGTGACCCTATAGGACAGAGTAGAACTGCCCCACAGAGTTTACAAGGAGCGCCTGGCGGATTCGAACTACCAACCCTTTGGTTAGCAGGCATAGGACTTAACCACTACGCCACCAGGGTTTCCACATTAGCATTACACCCGTCCATATTGTACTTGGATGGGCTATGTTGCATAAAATAGTGTGATATAAGAGCATCGACTAGCAATAGCGTCCTGTGCCCTGTGAGGTTTTTAGATACTCCTAAAAACTGTAGGGTGATAAAATAACTTCTTTAAATATTTACTCCTTATATTTATTATGCTTTAAGTAAATATTAATTTTCTAGGTTTAAACATTTAGATACTCTTTGGGCCTTCCAAAAGTTATTAATGAAGGGTAAAAGAAGTTCCAGAATTTTCTGGATTTTAAGGTTGAGAAGAAATGGTGTAAAGTTTGTTTCAAATGTCATTTCAGTCATGACACTTATTTATTTGATGCTTTCATTGTTTAATTTATATTCATCCTGATTTCAAAAAGGATTTGAAATTGGTTTCAAATGGCTTGGCAGTGTTAATGAAGAATAAAAAGCCAAAATCCAAACTGCTTGCTGTTGAGTTGATTTGGATTCATGGTGACTCTCTAGGACAGAGTAGAACTGCCCGATTGGGTTTCCAAAGATCAGCTGGTGGATTCGAACTGCCTGCCAACCTTTTGGTTAGCAGCCATAGCTCTTAGCCACTACACCACCAGGGCTCCTTAATGAAGACAGTTACATTGAGAAATTTTAGCTTTGCTGAGGAAAAAAGATACTCAACATAAATTCATCATCTCCCCAATATACTTCTGCTTTATAGAAAAGAATATGGAAAGAATTAAACTAAAATTTGGTAGATTTCATCATCTCTATTCTTAAAAAAAAAAACTTTGAAGAAAACCATTTGAGTGAAGAACCTGGCTACGCTTATTTATAACTTACTGGGAACACTATAGGTGATGAATATATTTTTAAGGACCATGTGAAACGTACGGAAGTAGACTTTTGGGGATGATGCTACTGAGTAGGCTTTTATTTTCTAATAGAAACCTAGGGTATTTTTATATTTGGGCTTCTGGGGTGGAACCGAGGATGGAGAAGGAATAAGTATCAGAGAGCTTTATAACAGACCTTTTAAAAAAAGAAAAAAATGAGTGAAATTCTCTAACTTAAAAATAAACTTCACTCAATTTTTATTTATCCATCCATTTATTACAAAGTAGGGGATGAAGACAAGTGGAATATGCAAGGTTAATGTGGACAAAATTGGCCAGGTTCCAAGCCAGTCCAGTCATTCCAATTTTTTAAATTATTTCCTTGCAGTTACTATTGCAAACTTAATCTTTTAGTGTATTTCGTGCATTTATACATACCAAGGCAAGTAAAGTAATATTTATTAAGTGTCTGTACATGAATGGAGACTGATGCACATTTGGGTTGTAAGTAGAAGAAATAAAAGTTGTCATCCCTGCCTGTGAGGATTAGATGTGGTAATGCTTTTAAACTGTTCCAAGACTAATTTTCACTTTCAAAAATATTTTGTAGCCGTTCAAGCACATTAATGAGCAATACACAGCCACGTTCAACTAATTCGGACATGACCAATTAAAAATTTTGCAGTTGGGAGCTGGAGTGCAGCTTACTTTTGTATCTTTAGTTTCGGTTCAGCAGACAGTGTAGGAAGTATAACCAGTTTATTGAAGTGTGATCTGGACATGGCACCAACATATAACGGTATTATCTTTCCCGATCAGTTTCTGCAACTCTGTGCTGCCGAATCTTTCCTGTCCTTTAAGGACATCTCTGGCAGAACCCAAAACCTCCCCTTGTCACTGCCCTTCAGTCAAAGACCACCAGGAACACATCTGTGGTTGACCGAGTTGAGTTTAATACTCTATAGAGCAAGGGAAAAGGCCGCCATAGGAAACCATGGGCATCCCAATAAGAGCGTCTTAGGAAAGATTCGTTATGGGATTTGGGCTTGTCTTCGCTGATTTTGGAAAGGGTTTATGGAAGTGGGACTTTGCTATAGAATAGATGCCATCAGGAAGCAGGGATAATTCCAAGACGGGATTTCTTAATATATTTTATGGAGAGCAAAGACCATCTAGTGAGGATAAAATTATATTTGGTAAAGCAGCAGGAGGAGAGGAGAATGTTTGGTATTTTGTGGTCTGTACAGTGACCCTGAAAGCCCTGGTGGCGTAGTGGTTAAGTGCTATGGCTGCTAACCACAAGGTCAGCAGTTTGAATCCACCAGGCATTCCTTGGAAACTCTATGGGGCTCTGTCCTATAGGGTAGCTATGAGTCAGAATCAACTTGATGGCAATGGTTTGGCTTTTTTTTTTTTTTTAAACACAAAATTGGAGCCCTGGTGGTGCAGTGGTTAAGAGCTCAGATGCTACCCAAAAGGTTGGCAGTTCAAATTCACCAGCTGCTCCTCAGAAACCCTACAGGGCCGTTCTACTCTGTCCTATAGGGTCACTATGAGTTGGAATCAACTCAGTGGCTTTCGGTTTGGGTTTTTTTTTTTCTTTTTTTTGATAGACAAAATTATGATGTGGTCTCAATTTGTTTTATTTTGTCATGGTTGCAGAATAGCCTTGTCTGTTGTTGGTATTGTGTGCAATTATGTTCAACGGAGAATACCAAGGCCTAGCAGATAGTACCAGGCCAGCTCTTGGCTGTGGGGGAGGGGAGGCTGTTTTTCTCACTCATCACCTCTAGCTATTACAAAGTTTATCTCCTTCCCTTTTAGCTCCGGCCTGACCTGTCATTCGAGAGCTTTCAGTGGAGGCAAGGCCTTGCCCACATGTTGGTTCCCTACTAGGGCATATTCATTTAGATTACCGGGTGCCCAGCAACGCTTGCTCCTGTTTTAGATTTCTGATGCAGAAGATCCAATTCCTCCCAGAACTCTCTCATCATCCCCTCCATTCTACCTCCAGTGGCTCACCTTATACACTGGGATCCCCTTTCTCTACCTTGTCATGTCTCATGGGTTCTCTTCCTCCTTATCTACATAGGAGGTAGGTAATCAAATCCTTTGCCTAAGCTAAAGCCCAATAAGGCAGTGTAATGTCCTTCTCCTCTTCTTGCAGCCCTCATGATTTCTATGCATGGTGCCCTTGAAGCTCCCTTCACTTGGTTGCTGACCGAAAGGTTGGAGGTTCAACTCTACCCAGAGGCACCTGGGAAGAAAGGCCTGGAGATCTACTTAAGAAAAAAAGAAAAAACAGCCACTGAAAACACTATGGAGCATAGTTCTACCTGACGCACATGGGGTCGCCATGAGTTGGAATCAACTTGACAGCAACTAGACTGGACTGAACCCACTTGGTTGGAAGCAGAGAGCAGTCCCTCCATTCTTCCACAGATAAAGAGGGGAAATGCACAGCACCCTCCATTAGGCTAAGGTTTCATAACTCCCTAAAATCAAATGGTTATATGGACTGTTGGAGATGGGGGTGGGTAGGCTACTACATCACTGAGGGGCTGGGTACCAGACTCAATGTGACTGCTATTTTATAAGTCCTGGAGGCGGCATCTGTTCCTGTATTCGGCTGCTAGCTTCAGAATCAGTACCCTTCTTGTCCCAGCTTTGGGTCCTTGTTTACAATTCCAGAGCTACAAGAGGAATCCTGCCCAGAATCCCATTCTATAGGATTGCAAGGAAGAGTTCAAAATCTCTGTAAAGACCTAACTAGTCAGATCATCTTATATTTGCAAGGCTTATGCTAATTACAAATATTTCCCTAAATTTGACCATGGCATGTCCACTTGACCTAGAGTGGAATCCAATCTTTGATAATGCCTGCACGACTTCCAGTTTTGAGAAAGATTCAAAGGTGATGCTTACCCTCAGTGGAAAAGAGTGCCATGATGGCTGAGCAGGATCTGTCATCAGCATGGACTAGGGAAGTGGAGTCACGCTTGCCAAAATACATGCTGAACTTACAGCAGGCAGTACTTGTTTTGACTAGCAGGAATATTACATATTGTGAAAGCAACAAAAATATTGGCAAATTTTTCTAATTTTGACTTTTCATTCAATTTGAGTTTCTCTGTGAACTGGAGAAATCAGTTTATAGGCAAATAAAAATAATAAGGTACACACTGACAGATAAATGATGAATGAAACAGAATATAGAAATAATCTGTAAACTTCAGTTGTAAGTTATTCTATATGTCAAAATTTCTTTTTAATTACAAAATATGCTTGACCTCTTGAATGGATTTATTCAGGTTAATTGAAAAAATCGGCCTTTGAAGAATTTTTAAAGGATATTCATATTTCTTAGGGGGAGTGAAAGAAGTAAGCCTAATTAAACAACGAATTCACTGAACAAGCAGAGGTACTGAACTAACACTCAGAAAGAAATTAGATGAGGGAGTCTGGGAATTTAAAAGGCACACAACAGTGAGAACTGGTTGAAAAATGACAACAAAAAAAAGTTTCTTCTGTCAGAAAGAGGAATTACCAACGCAATAAGCACCAAGAGAAAATTATTGTGAGAACTAAATCTAGTCGATGTAAAAATGGAGAAGAAACCTACTTTCATCAGCACTTTCAGCCATGTTATTTCAACGTCTTAAATCCTCTTGTCTTAACTGGTCAATGGGGAATAATCAATATGTTCAGGAAGTTGTTGTCTTCTGTCCACAAACATTTTTGCAAGAACTGAAAGGAACATTGACATTTACAGTAGGTTAGCTGACAAAAACAAATCAATAGAAACTTCCAAAGAGGTATTCATATTGGAAACTAGAATGAATCCCTTATCCATTCCAGAGGTGAGTAAACTGGCTGGAAATGGACAAGCAAAGACAATGTTGTCAGAAGATGAACCTATAAATACATATGTAACATTGTCAATTTAATAATAAAACTGATATGAAAGGAAATTTCATGGTGCTTTGGTTACTGTCACAGAAATCATTTAAATTCAAATTATAGCAAACAAACCCAAGCACGAGTAATTCACTGAGCATTATCAAAGTATTTCCTATTTCATACTGGGAAATTTGTACTCAATCACATCTACCTGTGGGTAGAGGGAGCTGGATACGTGAACCTGTTCATTTTCAATTAGACACAGAACTGAGGTTGAGACCTCATTCTTGAATTTTTTGTTTGAATGTTCTTTACCAAATAATGGAACTCACAGCTTTACTTTTTGCTTGATACTTCTGAAGTGAATGGCTAAATGCAGTATTAAATCAAAAAGTTTTCCTTGCTTTCATATTCTTCTATATGTAAAATTGCACTCGAAAATATGAGATGAACAGTTTAGAAGAGCAAATAACGTGGAAGCAAGCAGAACTGAGTTTGTGTTCTAGCAATATCAGTGCCTAACTTTGTGGTCTGTAGCTATACCATGATCTCTATGTGCCTTGGATTCGTTATTTGTATAATGGGAATAACATTACAACCTAAAAGTTGACTTTTTATGGGAGATAATTGAGATCATATCTAAAACAGCACAAAGCATAGTTTGTGGTACATAATAAGCATCCAGTAACTATTAGTTGCTCCTATTTTTATTTATTAGAGATTAAAGCACAAAACCATCAATACCATTACATTTTTCCAGATACACCTGGCTAATAAAGTGTTAGAGTATGGCACGCACATAATCCATTCGAATTTTTTTTTTTCTTTTACACTGTAGTATTTCCAGCATCTAGTGCATGATAAATCCTCCGTAAGTACTTATTTGCTTTTAATAAAAGCAAAGTTGTACTAGCCAACAGAGAAATGCAAATCAAAATTACAATGAGATACCACTTCACATTCAGTAGTATGGCTATGATCAAAAGACAGATAATAACAAGTGTTGCAGAGAATATAGAGAAATCTGAACCCTCAAACACTGCTGGAGGGCAGGTAAAATGATGCAGCCACTTTGGAAAACAGTTTGTCAGTTCCTCGAAAGGATAAACATAGAGTTACCATGTGACTTAGCAATTCTGTTCCTAGATATACAACCAAGAGAAACGAAAACCTATGTCCACACAAGAACTTGTACACAAATGTTCATAGCAGAAGTATTCATAATAGCTGAAAAAATGGAAACAAATCAAATTTCCATTAACCAATAAATGGATAAACAAAAGGTACCATATCCATACAATGGAACATTAATCATTCATAAAAAGGAATGAAGTACTGATATATGCTACAAAATGGATGAAGCTTGAAAACATTATATTAAGTGAAAGAAGCCAGACATTAAAGGCCACCTATTGTACCATTGATTTATATGAAATGTCCAGAAAATCCATAGACACAGAAAATGGATTAGTGGCTGCCAAGGATTGAGGTTGTTTAGGGGAAATGGGAACGACTGTTAATGGGTACGTGGTTTCTTTTTCTTCTAAAATGTTCTAAAATTGATTGTGGTGATAGTTGCACAACTCTGTGAATATACTAAAAACCATTGAATTGTACACATTTAAAAAAATAGCAAAATTAGTAATATCAGAATTTCTGACACTACATGAGTGTATCATAGATCAATCACACCTGCACCATACCTTCTTGCTAACATCTGGAATTAGAAAATGCTTAATTTCCATTATAGGATCCAAGCCTCTCAAAAAACCAATGGCCTTGCTGTGGGTATGTATTGAGTGTCACTGAATATTAACACCTTCAGTAGTAATTACCTCTTTCCAGTCTGACAAATAACAAGTAAATTTTGTTGAGAGAAAGGTGAAGCAAAATGAAACATCTTTTGATTCCCAAACAACTGATAAGTACATGTACTGATCCTAAAGAATCTTCCTTCTACCTCAAGTCTCCTCTCAGGTGCTGTAGGGATTAATTCATTTACCACTCGACAGACATCATCAGAATTAGACCCAATATCAGTGTCAGCATGAAGCTGTTTACAGGAATAGATAAGTATTAAAGTAAAATTTTTCAACTTACTAGGGGATTAAAACAGTTTTGGAGAGTCTTGGTAGAGGTTGAAAGTTCAAGTTCACCCACAGGCACCTTGGAAGAAAGGCCAGATGATCTATTTCTAAAACCAACAGCCACTGAAAGCCCTATGGAGCACAGTTCTACTTGGGCACACATTTGGTCACCATGAGTTGGAATCAACTCGATGGCAACTCGTACTGGTGAACCAGTTTTAGAAATAACTAGTCCTTTTTTTTTTTTTAGTCCCTTTTTATGAGTCAAAAAGCTTAGTCAACCAAAAAAACAAAATGAAAAAAACTTGGTCAAGTGGATAGCTACACGTCTCACAAACAGGCTGGGTACAGAACAAAGTGGGACCCCAAGGAAATGGTTTGTTTGGTCCGTACAGTAGTCTTTAAATGATTTTTTTTTTTTTCAGTATCTTAGGGTATCTTTTTTTTTTTAGGGTATAACATATGCTCTGTGCCTCACTACAGTCCCTAGCACTTCCTATGGTGCTCAGACAATTCACTTATTTATTTACTTTCTTGGGCTCTCTAAGCATTGGAGCTTGTGACTACTGGTCTAAAATTTTAAATAAAAGAAAATACATATGCTAAACCTCAGGTGTCTTGTAGATATCTTAAAACTCTTCAGAAAAGTTGGCACATGGAGAACTTTACCTTTTGGGCCTTATCCAGTGATAATCTAAGAGCCATCAGGAGGTTCACTCTGTTGAAACTAGGACTTGGCTTCTTTAACTTGAGTAGGCATGAGCACCCCTAGAGGGTGTGTTAAAACACAGATTGCTGGGCTGCATCCCATGGTTTCTGAGTCAGTAGGTGGTGGGTGGGGAGTGGTGACAGTAATTTGCATTCTAATAAGTTTCCAGGTGATGTTGATGCTGCTGGTCTGGGGATCACACTTAAAGAACCACTGATCCAGACAAGTCTAAAAGCAAAAAGAAATCTAAAACAAAAGTTATTCAGTCTGGAGCCCGAAAACAAAATAAAAATAGTTACAGCTGACAAATGAGTGCTTGAACCTGAGACAGGCAGGTCAGGCTCATCTGGGCCAAGGGGGCCAGGACACTTGGAAGACTTTCTAGGCTCTCTGGAAAATCAGCAGATAAAGAAAGTTCTTAAAGTTCATTTGGGATAATGGGACCAAGTGGTAATGGGGCAGCATGGAGGTTGCAGTCTTAAGTCAAATAAGGCCTGGGCAGTGTTTCTCTACCCTGGCTACATGTTACAATCATCTGAGGATTTAAAAAATATGGGTGCACTGGATTTGTAAACTTTCACTTAAATCACACACACACACACAAAAGTAAGTAATACGGGTGCCCAAGGAAGCATGCCTAGAAATTATTTTTTACTTGTCGAGAGTATACACAGCAAAACATACACCAATTAAACAATTTCTACATGTACATTTCAGTGATGTTGATCATATTCAACTTGTGCAACAAGTCTCGTCCCCTTTTTCTGAATTGTTCTTCCTCCATGAACATGAACTCACTGCCCTCTTAATTTTCCGGTTGCTGTTGTCAGTTTGATCCCGTATAAATAGTTCGGCAAAAGAGCACGCTGTTCAAGGCAAACATTATTCACTAAATATGCTTATTGTTGGTTTAAAGAAGACATCAGGGGGTATTTTTGGTTTAAGGTTTAAAGATTATCTTAGGGCAATTATTTAGGGAATTTGCCCAGCCTCTATGGCTCCAGAAAGTCTGAATTCCATAACTTTTTAATTCTGTTCTCGACTTTACCCCTTTTTGATCAGGATTCTTCTATAGCATCTTTGATCAAAATGTTCAGTACTGGTAGCCAGGCACCATCCAGTTCTTCTTGGTCTCATGGCAAAGGAGGAATTTGCTCACGGAAGCAATGAGCCATGCGTTCCATTTCCTCCTCCTATTCCTGACTCTCTCTCTTCCTCTGCTGCTCCAGGTGAATAGAGATCAATTGTTCACCTTCAATGGCAGCTTTCAAGCTTTTAAGACTCCAGTGCCTAGAAATTCTAATGTGGTCAAGTATTACTGGGCTAGGGGAAACTTGGCTGGGTACAGCTGGGTGGTTCTGTCCAATCTGTCACACTGAGCAGTACAGCACTCATTGTACTCTGCCAAGGAGTGAAAGGAATAGTGACCCTGGAGTTCTAATGGAGGAAAATAATTTGACATAGGAGACTTATCAGGTCCCTCTTTGTGGAATTTCTCATTCCCAAAGGGCGTGGGGAAATAGACACAAGATAGAGAAAGCTTCATAGAAATTTGGAAGCTCCCTAATGGGAACCTGGGCCCATGGATAAGGGTCAAGTATATTCCCATTCCCCTCTGTGGTCCAGTCATCTGGTCAGACCAGAGAATGTGCCAGCGGCCTACACTTGCATTGGCTATTGAGTTAAAGAAAGTGTTCTGAAGTGCTCTACCAGTGGGATCCTCCCTACTCACAGTATAGAATCGTTTTCTTCCTTTGCTAGGGCTGTTTTAGCACCATCAGTATTAACTCATTTCTAACAACATAACACAGCTAGGGGTTTAATTAAATATTGCAATTGACCATGGTGATTATAGGCATGGCGATTAGAGGAAAAAAAGAGAAAGGCAATTTGCATCACTCTTGTGAAATCAGTTTTCATCCGCCTTCTTTTACTCCTGTTGAATGACTGGGAGTAGTTTGCTTCCCAGGCTCCTGTGCTGGACCCCGCAAAGGTTTTTTGAATGAACAAGTGCTCCTGATGTGCCGTGGGCACACATGAATTTAGCTTCATATTATAGACCTAAGACTATTTGGGTGAAATTCATAAAAATATTTAATCATTTATTTCTTGTAGGTTATTTATATGCACATCTAGACCATTTTCATGCCTATCATTCTTGTCCCTTATTCTTGACAAAATGACAGATTAGAAAGAAAGGTTCCCATTTCTATACCTTTCATTTATCTTCAGTATCTCTCATAAATGTGGAATTAAGCAGGTTCTATAAAACTTACCATAAATTCTAGTTTTCATCAAAAGTGACTGTGACAGAGTAGATTTCTATACTTTCAACTTCAATAACAATAACTCAGTGTTACTAGCCTTTAAACTGGAAAATTTTCACACTATGGAAATTGTGTATAGGCTCACCTCGTTTTATTGCACTTCACTTTAATGCGCTTTGCAGATACTGTGTTTTTTACAAATTGAAGGTTTGTGGCAACCCTGCATCCAGCAAGTCTATCGGCACCATTTTTCCAACAGTATGTGCTCACTTCATGTCTCTGCATCACATTTTGGTAATTCTCACAACATTTCAAACTTTTTCATTATTATTATATCTGTTAGGGTAATCTGTGATCAGTGATCCTTGATGTTACTACTGTAATTGTTTTAGGGAACCATGAGCCACGCCAATATAAGATGGTGAACAGAATCGATAAATGTCATATATGTTCTGGCTGCTCAACTGACCACCCGGTCTCTATCTCTCTTCCTCTCCTCGGGCCTCCCTATTCCCTGAGATGTGACAATATTGAAATTAGGCCAATTAATAAACCTCCAACAGCCTCTAAGTGTTCAACTGAAAGAATAGCACGTCTCTCACTTTAATCAAAAACTAGAAATGATTAAGCTTAATGAGGAAGGCATGTTGAAAGCCGAGATAGGCTGAAAGCTAGGCTCTTGTGCCAAACAGCCAAGTTGTGAATGAAAAGGGAAAGTTCTTGAAGGAAATTAAAAGTGCTACTCCAGCGAACACATGAATGATAGGAAAATGAAACAGTCTTATTGCTGATCTGGAGAAAGTTTTAGCGGTCTGGATAAATCAAACCAGCCACAACATTCCCTTAAAGCAAAGCCTAATTCAGAGCAAGGCGCCAACTCTCTTCAATTCTATGAAAGCTGAGAGAGGTAAGGAAGCTGCAGAAAAAAAGTCTGAAGCCAGCAGAGATTGGTTCATAAGGCTTAAGGAAAGAAGCTGTCTCCATTCCATAAAGGGCAAGGTGAAGTAGCAAGTGATGATGCAGAAGCTGCAAGAAGTTACCCAGAAGACCTAGCTAATTGTTGACGGTGGCGACACTAAACAACACGTTTTCAGTGTGTATAAAACGGCCTTATATTTGAAAAAGATGCCATCTGAGACTTTTCATAACTAAAGAGGAGGAGTCACTGCCTGGCTTCAAATCTACAAAGGACAGGCTGACTCTCTTAGTTAGGGGCTAAGCAGCTGATGAATTTTAGTTGAAGCCAAGGCTTATTTATCATTTCAAAAATCCTGGGGCCCTTAAGAATTATGCTAAATCTACTCTGTGTGTGCTCTATAAAAAGAACAACAAAGCCTGGATGACAGCAGATCTGTTTACAACATGGTTTACTGAATATTTTAAGCCCACTGTTGAGGTCTACTGCTCAGAAGAAAAGATTCCTTTCAAAATATTACTACTCATTGACAACGCACCTGGTCACTCAAGAGCTCTGATGGAGATATACAAGGATATTAATGTTGTTTTCGTGCCTTCTTATACAACATCCATTCTGCAGTCTATGGATTAAGGAGTAATTTTGAATTTCAAGTCTTATTATTTGAGAAATGCATTTTGTAAGGCCATAGCTGCCATAGATAATGATTCTTCTGATGGATCTGCACAATGTAAACTGAAAACCTCCTGGAAAGGATTCAGCATTCTAGATGCCATTAAGAACATCCATGATTCATGAGAGGAGGTCAAAATATCAACATTAACAGGAGTTTGGAAGAAGTTGGTTCCAATCCTCATGGATGACTTTGAGGGGTTCAAGGCTTCTGTCGAGGAAGTAACTGCAGATGTGGTGGAAATAGCAAAAGAACTAGAGTTAGAAGTGGAGCCTGAAGATGTGACTGTACTGCTGCAATCTCATGAGAAAACTTAGAGAAGTTGCTTCTTATGGATGAGCAAAGAAAGTGATTTCTTGAGATGGAATCTACTCCTGGTGAAGATGCTGTGAACGTTGTTGAAATGACAACAAAGGATTTAGAATATTACATAAACTTAGTTGATAAAGCAGTGGCAGGCTTTGAGAGGATTGTCTCCAACTCTGAAAGAAGTGCTATCAAACAGCACTGCATGCTACAGAGAAATCTTTTGGGCAAGGAAGGGTCAATCTATGCAGCAAACTTCACTGTTGTCTTATTTTAAGAAATTGTCACAGCCACCCCAACTCGCAGCAACCACCACCCTGATTGGTCAGCAGCCATGGAATCTGAGGCAAAACCTTCCACCAGCAAAAACATTACGACTCGCTGAAGGATCCAATGATGGTTAGCATTTTTTAATTAAGACATGTACTTTGTTTTTTTTTAGACATAATGGTATTGCACACTTAATAGACCATAGTGTGGTGTAAACATAACTTTTATATGCACTGGGAAACCAAAAAATTTGTGTGATTCACTGTATTGCAATATCTGCTTTACAAATGTGGTGGTCTGGAACCCAACCCACAGTATCTCCAAGGTATGTCTGTATTAGCAGTAGGAGTGCTAGTAAGAAGGAGAACTGTTGGTGTGCCTTTTCATTTATGTCTCTCAAACTGAGTAGAACACAGCAAACTCAAACAGATGGTTGAAAAACATACTTTTTTTATGAATCGCAATTAGTAATAACAATAATTACTTTTCCCCCATACAGATAAACTGTGTTATATTTCAAAAAGATATTTTGAAAATTAAAACTTATTGGGCATTTGCTGTGTGTCAGCTACTTTACATGCTTCATGTTATTTAATCTTCAGACAACCGTAAGAAGTAAGTTCTGTTATTATTCCCATTTTATAGATGGAAAACGGAGACCCAGGAAGCTTAAGTAAATTGTCCAATATCAAGTAAATGGGAGAAATATTATTTTAAACTAAGATAGTCTAATTAAAATTACACATATATATACACATATGTATCTATGAATACGTATACATACACACGTATATACACACACGGGCATACAAATATATTAGTATAATAGTGCATTTGATTGTGGAACACCAAGAACTAAAACTAGTACCCCTCTCAGTATTTTACCGCTACTGCTACCGCTACCGCTACCACGACTTTCTTCACCACTGGTATTTCTACTTTTATCATAAGCTGAGCACTCAACGTAATAGTATCTTATTTAAATTTCTAGGAACCCTATGAATTAGGCACTACTTTTATTTTACAGATGAGGAAACCAACTATAAGTAACTTGCCTAAGCTCACAAAGCAGACAAGTTACAGCAGGTCTGACTCCAAAACCTAAACTCTTAATAGTTATACTACACCACCATGGAATGCCAAACACCGGTGAGAATTTTATCCTGTAGGCAATGAGGAGCCAGAGATTTTAAAGCATGGGCTTACTATGATCCAAGATATTGAGTGGACTCTGGCAAACACATTCTGGAAACCATTAACTGAATTGCTGAAAATGTTCCGTTCATGGTTCTAATATTTTCTGTGACTGACAGATGGTGTCCTCATTATGAAATTATTAATACATCACTGAGCCTGGAGAAGTAATGGTATCTGTTGGATGGAAGCCAGTTGTAGTTCTGCCATTATATGGATGGAAGATAGCTATTTACCAGTTGCCATCCAGTTGATTCAAACTCTTGGTAACCACACGCTGTCAGAGTAGAACTGTGCCCCAGAGCATTTTCAATGGCTGATTTGTTGGTAGCAGAATGCCAGGACTTTCTCCTGGGGTGCCTCTGGGAGAACTCAAACCTCCAAACTTTTGGGTAGTAGCTGAGTGTGTTAACCATTTGCACCACCCAGGGACTCCAATCAGCTATTTATTTATCTGTTTTTTTCTAGGTAAAATAGTGAACGACTTGAAGACGAAGAGCTTTCCTTATCTATGTTTGCACAACAGACCTCACCAGTGTCAGGCAGAGTTAGGTACTTTGTAAACTGGTGGAAAAAAAAAAAAAAATGATGAAGAATTCATTCTTAGATGATGAGAAGGAAAACTGATAGCCCAAAACATTGTAATGTGGGAATTTTCAAATTCTTTATGTGTAGGAGGTGACTCTGTGGAATGAATTTTTAACAACACTCATGGGCATTTGTTGGTAATTCAGTCACACGTGTGTTCCTTCTGAGTGGTGGTGTTACCTATTTGCTATGACTGCAGATTTTTCATTTATTCTAGAATCCTGGGAAATCCAATAACTTCTCTTCTTTTTCGGCATCACTACAGCACAATGCAGGAAGCATCAAAAGAAGACGGAAGGAATACACAATACACAGTCACTGTACAACAAAGAAGTCGTCAACGTTCAACCATCTCAGGAGGTAGTATATGATCAAGAACTGGTGATACTGAAGGAAGAAGTCCAAGCTGCACTGAAGGAATTGGCAAAAAACAAGTCTCCAGGAATTGATGGAATACCAATTAAGACATTTCAACAAAGGATGTGATGTTGGAAGCGCTCAGTCATCTATGCCAAGAAATTTGGAAGACAGCTACCTGGCCAACTGACTGGAAGGGATCATACATGTGCCTATTCCAAAGAAAGGTGATCCAGTGGAATGTGGAAATTATTGAATAATATCACTAATATCACATGCAAGTAAAATTATGCTGAAGATAATTAAAAAAAAAAAAATAGGTACAGCAGTACAGCAACTGGGAACTGCCAGAAATTCAAGCTGGATTCAGAAGAGGATGTGGAATGAGGAATATCATTTCTGATGTCTTATAGATCCTGGCTGAAAGCAGAGAATACAAGAATGATGTTTACCTGTATTTTCTTGACTACGCAAAGGCATTCGACTGTGTGGATCATAACAAATTATAGATAACATTGCAAAGAATGGGAATTCCAGAACAGTTAATTGTGCTCATGCCAAACCTGTACATAGGTCAAGAGACAGCTGTTTGAACAGAACAAAGGAATACTGGGTGGTTTAAAATCAAGAAAGGTATGAGTCAGGATTGTATCCTTTCACCATACTTATTCTATCCGTATGCTGAGCAAATTATCTGAGAAGTTGGACTATATGAAGAAGAATGTGGCATTGGGATTGGAGGAAGACTCATTAACAACCTGAGATATGTAGGTGACACAACCTTGCTTGCTGAAAGTGAAGAGGACTTGAAACACTTACTAATGAAGATCAAAGACTACAGCCTTCAGTATGGATTATATCTTAACATAAAGAAACCAAAAATCACCACAACTGGACAAATAAGCATCATCATGATAAATGGAGAAAATATTGAAGTTGTAAAGGATTTCATTTTACTTGGATCTACAATCAATGCACATGGACGCAGCAGTCAAGAAATCAAACAATGTACTGCATTGGGCAAATCTGCTGCAAAAGGCTTCTTTAAAGTGTTAAAAAGCAAAGATGTCACCTTGAGGACTAAAGTTCGCCTGACCCAAGCCATGGTATGTTCAACCGCATCATATGCATGCGAAAGCTGGACAATGAATAAGGAAAACTAAAGAAGAATTGATGAATTTGAATTATGGTGTTTGGGACATATATACCATGAATATACCAGAGAATGCCAGAAGAATGAACAAATGTGCCTTGGAAGAAGTACAGCCAGAATGCTCCTTAGAAAGAAAATGGTGAGACTTTGTCTTGTGTACTTTGGACATGTTAGCAGGAAGGTCCAGTCCCTGGAGAAGGACATCATGCTCGGTAAAGTAGAGAGTCAGCAAAAAGAGGAAGATCGTCAACAAAATGGACTGACAGAGTGGCTGCAACAATACGCTTAAATATAGGAATGATTACAAGGATGGAACAGGACCGGGTAGTGTTTCCTTCCGTTCCACACTGGGTCGCTATGATTCGACAGAAGTGATTTGATGGCACCTGACAACAACAACATAGAAACAATGCAATACTCTGATAAAAGAGTGGATATTTTTTTCCTTATAAAATGTAAGAGGGTCTGATTTATGTCAGCTCACCTCTTACAGATGCATCAATGTCAGTGCTTCCCTAAATAACCAAATGAAATGGCTGGAAAGGGCAATCAAGGTGGCTGTCACATTCCAGCAAGTGGAAGTCAGTGCAACATCTGCTCTGCCTGCTGTTTTAGAAGTCGCTGGAGCATTCTTTAATCTGGGAATGAAAATTCTACTTTTTTCTTCTTTATTAGTGGAATATGTGTGAGACTTGCATTTACTTTGTTGAGGATGGTCTTTCATGAATTTATATATGTAAAGAGTTAGAATAGTGACTGGCTCATAGCAAACCACCAAAAATGCTATTGTTGTCATTGTTAAGAGTTATAGCATATCCATATTTCTACGCTGACAAAAAAAAAAGTTATAAAACTCAAAAGCAAACTCAAGTGTTGTGTGTTCGAGTTGATTCCAACTCATAGTGATCCCATATGACAGAGTAGCACTTGGCCATAGGGTAACAAGGATGTAATCTTTACGGGAGCAGATTGCCAGGTTTTTGCATCCTCAGAGCTGCTGGTGGGTTGGAACTGTTGACTGTTTGGTTAGCAGCCAAGTACTTGGCCATTGCTGCACTAGAGCTCTGAAACTCAAGAGTCATCAGGAAACCAATAATGGTTTATGAGTCTGAAGCCATAATCACAGTAACTTTTTTATCGTAACCTGGGAGATGAGGTAGTCAATCAGAATACCCCTAGCATGTGTGGTGTCACGTGCTCCCTAACATGCTCTGGTCACATGGGTCAGCTGTGCTTTTGTGGGGGAGTGAGGCGAGGGCTGTGGGTCTGGAGGTGCAAAGACACCACACCCTGCCAGTCAGCACTCCCAGAACTCCCTGATGTCAGGGGAACGGGCGGATTGGACTGTGTGTGGTATTGTCAGCTCTTCTATGGGCACCATATCGTGTGATTCCACCCTTCCCTGTCCCTGTGTGAATCTTGTCACCTGCAGCTTGCGGTCCCCTGCATCAGGTGAATTAAAGTTTTTCAAATGTTTACTGGCTGCTGAGCCTTTCTTTTGGGCCATATTTGCTGTTAATTTTTTTTTCTTGGGCCATTTGTGTATTATTGATTTGAAATTAAAAAAAAGATGTTACGTAAATTAGTCATTTATTGCTTAACTTCTGTTGTACATTTCTTTTCTATCCTGGTTCTTTAATTTTATTTTCTATTTGTTGATGTGTATGCTAATACAATTAATTTTATATATTGATTTTATACCTAGCCACCTTGCTAAATTCATTGATTAACTGTAAAAATTTGTAGATTATGGTGGATTTTTAAACAATGGGTAACTCTTAAAAAAAAAAAAAAAACTTTTAACTCTTACACACTTTTATTTATTTCCTAGGATACAAAATGACCACTTACTTATTCCATAGGTTCACTGAACATCTTTTTTGTGTCATGTTCTACGGTAGCTGTTAGGGGTACAGTAATTAAAGTGCAGCTTTAAAGAGCTTGCAGTCAAATGGAGAAGGTACACATGGAAACAAGTCTTAACAAGGGAATGTTCCAGTGCTAGAAGAAATGTTTGTGTTTGTTGTTACGTAAAAGGAGAGAGCATCCTTCAGTTATTGGGAGAGATTTCCCAAAGGGGGTAAAAAAATATGCTAGATCTTAAAAATGATAACTGGTATTTGAGTAGACAGAGATGGAACATGCCAGGTTAAAAAAAAAAATCGTGCAAACAAGGGAATGTGGTAGCATGTGCTCAGAGAACTTAACCTACTCCAGTGGTTATGGCATGGCTGTCTTGACCATGTTCCATAGTCCTAAGTGTAGAATTCTATAACTAGAATTATACAACATTCTAGTGTTAGCATGGGGCACATTATATAACCATCCTGACCTGAGTTTCCTTATCTTTTAAGGGCAGTAATAATATTTACCATATTGGGTTGTGAATATGAAATTAGTTAAGGCAGTTAAAGTGCTTGCTTAGCACAGCTCATAGTACCCTAAGTATTCAATAAATAATTGCTATGCTTTTTCATTTCATAATATTATGTCGAAAATAACGTAACGCTAAAATAAGTAGATTTATGTATTTGGACAAGAGAAGTCATTCCTGTCACACTAAATTTGTGGAATTTGATGGTCTATGTCAAATTTTGCTCCATAAATCATCCATTCTGATTTGAAGAAAATAAGAAATGTTAGCTACAAATCAGATATGGTAAGTCAATTTAAACTGTAACGTATATAGCGTCATACCCCCCTCCTTCTTGACCTTTCTTTTTAGAGAAAATGAAAAAGACAACATATTAGAAAAATAAAGAAATCGGGCTTTTTAATCATGACATTGTAAATAATGAAAGTTGAAAAACTACTACGAAACCAAGTCCACATGAAGACATTAACGAAAATCTAAGAGAGCAGAGAGAGAAACTCACTGCGTGGAAACTTGGTCTCGGCTTTGGGTAGAGTTCTTTCGACATCACTTCTTTGGGCGGACAATGTAATGCTCAAAGAATTATGGCAGTAATTTTCTCTGCGACGAGACCTTTCACATCTTAGCACTCAGGTTGCACTGTAAGTCATTAATTCTGGAAATGCCTCGGAGGTACGTAGTAATGATAATTTACAGCTCTGTGTGTATAGATCAGGGTAAAAAGGTCAGCGTTTGAACCTGGAAGGGAATCATAAGAGAGCTCATGCTATATGCAGACCCAGCTCGCCATCACTTGTCCAAGGCGAGATTATGACAAGAGCTCTGTTCTTTGAGAGCACTCATAATTTTTCTCCCTTCTGTAGTTCTTCATGCCATTTCTCACTTACCATAAAACCAATTTACAAAATTCAATCTGCAAAAGTCAAGGCCGATTCTCATTAATTGGCAGGAGGAGCTCCTCTGAAAAGTGTCAGTTTAACACAGTAGGAAGTAACAGGAAAGGGAAAAGAAACGAGGTCCAGCTGACGGATTCCAGGCCATCAAGAAATTATCCGATTAAATGATAGAAATCGATCATTGAGAGAGTTTTATGATTGACAGGAAGCTACAATGTGGACTTTGATTCTCATCCTCTCTGCCATCACTGTTTGGACTTGATATATCAGGAGGTACCCTGTGAATACAGAAATACTGCGGAGAAATGCAAGGAAAGGACAGAGACCAGCACGCTCACTTCCACTTAACTGGCCTGTGGACTCACTATGACAGTTTTTACAGCCTGCCCTTGGCATAATTTTGATGAGGTTGAACAAGCAACCCTTGACTGCCCCAGTCTCTGCCCCTTTTCACTTGTCCTTCTACTTTAACTACTGCTAAGCCATGGAAACTCTTGCTGAAAATCTCTGTGTTTTAGAGAAATTGCTTGGTTGCCAATGGCTGTCAAGTCAGTTGCTACTCACGGTGACCCCATGTGTGTCAGAGTAGAACTGTTCTCCGCAGGGTTTTCAGTGGCTGATTTTTCAGAAATAGATCACCAGGCCTTTCTTCCAAGGTACCTGTGAGTGGACTAAGCATGTTAGCTATTTGCTGGGTTTAAGCAGACCCAAATTAATGGCCAGTTAATCTGGGCAGATTGCCAAAGTGCCAGTATCAAAGAAGTGATAAAATATCATCAGAAAAATAAAGGTATTAAAAAAAAATTAAAAAAAAAACTATATTTATCAGAACTTCTCTCAGAGGAAGTTCTAAATGTCAGAATTTCACACTGAAGTACTTATAGGAGCCAGTCAGGTCATGAGGATGAGTAAAACAGGTGGGCAATCCTTAAGCTCCTCTATACGTGGCTACAGGGTCTCTATGGGATGTTGCTACTGGGATCTAGTTGGTCGTTACTATGCAGAAATATGGGCCATTGTCACGACATTTTTGGTTTTCAAAAGAAGGCAGAAGTTTAAATTCTTATGGAAAATTTCATGATTGTTTAAACTGGCATCTAATTTATATTTCTTTTTTTGGAATAGTGAGCAGGCAAACACTCTGCACACAGGTCACATGTTTTAAACCAGGGCATTAAACCAGTTTGAACCAGTTCACTCGTGGCCAAGGAAGCAAAACTGGAACAGATCCAAATTTTTACACTTTGGTTGATCTACAATGATAACCAGAACTGGAAAAATTATGGGTCAAAGCCCTAGAATGTGAAATTTGGAAGAGGTGTAGTGAGCCCTTGTGGGAGCCTGATGCAACAGACTGGATTATTAGCAGGACTGTGGAGACTGACACATTCAAAGCAGCATCACTGGCTGCCATCTTGGAGAGGAGCACCACTGCTTCCAACTCTGCACAAAACTTAACAGGCAAAAGATTTGGTTGCTATGAAACACATATGCTTCACTTGTTCTCTAAGTGGGAGATGAGGTTTGTAGCAGGGCTTCGACCCATAATTTTTCTTTTTCCAGTATCGTTCTGGTTTACCCAAATTAAAAAAAAAAAACTGAGTCCATTCCAGTTTCACTTCCTTGGCCATGACTGAACTGGGAAGAACCAGTTCAAAGCTCTGTTTTAAACCTCTGCCGATATGATTGGCAGGGTGAATTTAATAAGGTAGCCAGTGTGGGTATGTGTGTGTTTTGGGAATGGTGGTAGGTATGGTCAAATACAGTTAAGGGACACAAATATATCACAGTAATTGAAATAGTTGGTTGAATAAACTGCCTTCTATAAAGAGTTGGTCCAGTTGGTAGGTTGGGGGGTGGGGTGCGAATGTGGGGCCAGAGCTGAATTGCTTGATATAAGAGAGTTAGTACTCTGAGAGAAGCAACTATATTTCCCAATCCTTAGTACTCTGAGAGAAGCAACTATATTTCCCAATTCTTCCCCCACAGAGTGTTTTAGTCCCTCCTTTAAATGACTGTCAGATAAATATTTGGAAACTTTTTATTTATGTGAATGCCAAAATATTAGCCAATTTTTGGTGTCCATGTATTTTGATGATGTCTTAAGTTCACATCGGGGAAAAAAGAAAACATGAACAGTAGCCATAGTTTCCAATAGCTGATTCCAGAGGGAGAATCTCCATGTTGAGGTGGCAGTTTCCAACTGGAAAGTATCACTCCTCAACCTATTGCCTTTTTCCCACCATTTCATTTTTATATGTTTCCTCTATTTTCACCAGTGAGAAATGAGTGTGTATTAATAAAGTCTTTGCATAAAAATGTAAATGTCTGTGAGAGAAAAACAGCATCATTCACTCGTTAGTATAAACTAACTCAATCAGCTTACTTCCTCTTAACACTCAGGTAAAATCAGTTATGTGAGGGAGTAAGAGACTGAGATAGCTGGAGACAAGTAGATATCACGTAACCTGTAGTGCCTTTGGGAAGACCAAAGGGTGTATGGTTCAGGAGAATTCTGAGGGTAATACAGGTAATTTTTTACCTCAGAGCATTGCCCTAGGATATAAAAGGACTGTGTCAAAGAAAAATTTCTATTTCAAAATTTTAAATTGGGCTATACCAAGGCACATGAGGTCTCTTTTACTCTTCTTCCTACAATGTTCCTATAATCTGGTGCTACTAGGAGTTCCTGGGTGGCGTAAATGGTTAAGCACTGGACTACTAACTGAAAGGATGGCAGTTCAAACCCACCCAGAGGTGCCTTGGAACCAAGTCCTGGCAGCCGGCTTCCAAAAGATCACATCTTGGGCGGGGGCCGAGATGGCGGACTAGGTGGATGCTACCGCGGATCCCTCTTGCAACAAAGACTCGGAAAAACAAGGGAATCGATCACATACATAATAATCTACGAACTCTGAACAACAAGCACAGACTTAGAGACGGAAAACGAACAAATACGGGCAGACAGCGACTGTTTTCAGAACTAGGAGCCAGCGCACCAGGCAGGTGACCTTCGGAGCTCGATCTGGGGCAGAGCCCAGGGGGGCAGATGGCACAGAAAGGGGGCCCACCCCTTCCCCCCCGAACCCATCCCGGGAGGAAGCCTAGCAGGTTGGCGCGGGCGGCGTAGGGCCGCAGCCGAAGGGAGAAGCACCCGGGAGGCAGTGACTGATCTGGGAGGGGGGAGAACAGCGTCCCAGCTGGGGTGCCGTCCCGCCGGGAGTTAGGCGAGAAGCCGACGGGGCGCGAGCGGGGGGGGGTCAATTATATTTCCCTAAAGTGACCCCAGGGCGGGGCCCACACGTTCATGTGGGAGGACGCACACCCAGTCCGCGCGTGTGGCACGGCACACCAGAGGGAGAAATCCCCGGAAGTGTCTGGTCTCAAAACAGGGAAAGCAGCATCCCAGACGGGGAGCCATTCCGCTGGGATCTGGGCAAGCGCGCGCGCGCGCGCGGGCGGGGCATGAGCGCGGGGTCCATTTTTATTACCCTGAATTGACCCAGGGGGCGGGACCACCTGGTCGTGCGAGTGACGCCCTCCCAGTTTGCGCAAGAGGTGTGGCACACCGGAAGGAGAAGTCCCCGGGAGGAACTGATTGGTCCCGAAGCGCAGAAAGTAGCGTCCCAGACGGGGTGCCGTCCTGCCGGGGCTTGGGCGCGCGCACGAGCGGGGCGTGAGCGCGGAGTCCATTTTTATTGCCCTGAATTGACCCAGGGGGTGGGCTCACCTGGCCGTGCAGGTGACGCCAAACCAGTTCGCGCGAGAGGTGTGGCGCTCCGGAAGGAGAAGTCCCCGGGAGGAAGTGACTGGTTCCGGAACGGGGAAAGCAGCCTCTCAACCCGGAAGACATCCCGCTGGGATTTGGGCACGCGCACGGGCGGGGCGTGAGCGCGGGGTCCATTTTTATTACCCTGAATTGACCCAGGGGGCAGGCCCACCTGGCCGTGCAGGTGACGCCAACCCAGTTTGCGCGAGAGGTGTGGCGCTCCGGAAGGAGAAGTCCCGGGGAGGAAGTGACTGGTTCCCGAACAGGGAAAGCAGCGTCTCAACCCGGAAGTCATCCCGCTGGGATTTGGGCACGCGCACAGGTGGGGCGTGACCGCGGGACCTAATTATAATCGCCTGAATAGACCCTGGGGGCGGGCCCACCCGTTTGTGCGGGAAACGCCCACCCAGTGCCCACGAGCGGTGCCGCGCACCGGAGGAAGTCCCCAGGAGGAAGTGACTGGTTTCCGAGCAAGGAAAGCAGTGTCCTAGCCAGGGACCCGTCCAGCCCGGATTTTGGCGAACGGGGGCGGAGCGTGAACGTGGTGTTCAGCTCTATATTCTGTGGTGCTACACTCCTAGCTCTCAGATCCCTCCCCCACCCTCCCCAGGCGACCCCATTAACATCCGAATACCCGGAGCCAGAGAGAGAATTCAGATAGGGATCTGACTGCATTTTTTTTTAGCTGACTACTTGGAAAATCTAGTTTCCCAGTGATGGCTCGGAGACAGCAGTCCATATCAAACCACATAAAGAAACAGACCATGACAGCTTCTCCAACCCCCCAAACAAAAGAATCAAAATCTTTCCCAAATGAAGATACAATCCTGGAATTATCAGATACAGAATATAAAAAACTAATTTACAGAATGCTTAAAGATATCACAAATGAAATTAGGATAAATGCAGAAAAAGCCAAGGAACACACTGATAAAACTGTTGAAGAACTCAAAAAGATTATTCAAGAACATAGTGGAAAAATTAACAAGTTGCAAGAATCCATAGAGAGACAGCATGTAGAAATCCAAAAGATTAAAAATAAAATTACAGAATTTGACAGCGCAATAGAAAGTCAGAGGAGCAGACTCGAGCAATTAGAATGTAGACTGGGACTTCTGGAGGACCAGGGAAACAACACCAACATAGCTGAAAAAAAATCAGATAAAAGAATTAAAAAAAAATGAAGAAACCCTAAGAATCATGTGGGACTCTATCAAGAAGGATAACTTGCGAGTAATTGGAGTCCCAGAACAGGGAGGGGGGACAGAAACCACAGAGAAAATAGTTGAAGAACTCCTGACACAAAACTTCCCTGACATCATGAAAGAAGAAAGGATATCTATCCAAGATGCTCATCGAACCCCATTTAAGATTGATCCAAAAAGAAAAACACCAAGACATATCATCATCAAACTTGCCAAAACCAAAGACAAACAGAAAATTTTAAAAGCAGCCAGGGAGAAAAGAAAGGTTTCCTTCAAGGGAGAATCAATAAGAATAAGTTCAGACTACTCAGCAGAAACTATGCAGGCAAGAAGGGAATGGGACGACATATACAGAGCACTAAACGAGAAAAACTGCCAACCAAGGATCATATATCCAGCAAAAGTCTGTCTGAAATATGAAGGCGAAATTAAGATATTTACAGATAAACACAAGTTTAGAGAATTTGCAAAAACTAAACCAAGACTGCAAGAAATGCTAAAGGAGATTGTTTGGCCGGATGACCAATAATATCAGGTACCAGCACAATACAAGGTCACAAAACAGAACGTCCTGATATCAACGCAACTCAAACAGGGAAAGACTAATTCTAAAAAATAAATAAATAAACAAAATAATACACACAACAGGAAATCATGGAAATCAATACATAAACGATCAAAATAATCAAAAAGAGGGACTAAATATAGGAGGCATTGAACTGCCAGATGGAGAGTGATACAAGGCGAAATAGAAGGATACAAGTTAGGTTTTTACTTAGAAAAATAGGGGTAAATAAAAAGGTAACCACAAAAAGGAATATCAATTCCATAACTCAAGAAAAAAGCCAAGAAAAACGTAACGACTCAATAAACACAAAGTTAAACATTATGAAAATGAGGATCTCACAAGTTACTAAGAAAAGCGTCTCAGCACAAAAAAGCATGTGGAAAAATGAAATGGCCAACAACACACATGAAAAGGCATCAAAATGACAGCACTAAAAACTTACTTATCTATAATTACGCTGAATGTAAATGGACTAAATGCACCAATAAAGAGACAGAGAGTCACGGACTGGATAAAAAAACACGATCCATCTATATGCTGCCTACAAGAGACACACCTTAGACTTAGAGACACAAACAAACTAAAACTCAAAGGATGGAAAAAAATATATCAAGCAAACAATAAGCAAAAAAGAAGAGGAGTAGCAATATTAATTTCTGACAAAATAGACTTTAGACTTAAATCCGCCACAAAGGATAAAGAAGGACACTATATAATGATAAAAGGGACAATTGATCAGGAAGACATAACCATATTAAATATTTACGCACCTAATGACAGGGCTGCAAGATACATAAATCAAATTTTAACAGAATTGAAAAGTGAGATAGACACCTCCACATATATAGTAGGAGACTTCAACACACCACTTTCGGAGAAGGACAGGACATCCAGTAAGAAGCTCAATAGAGACACGGAAGACCTACTTACAACAATCAACCAACTTGACCTCATTGACTTATACAGAACTCTCCACCCAACTGCTGCAAAATATACTTTTTTTTCTAGCGCACATGGAACATTCTCTAGAATAGACCACATATTAGGGCATAAAACAAATCTTTCCAGAATCCAAAACATCGAAATATTACAAAGCATCTTCTCAGACCACAAGGCAATGAAGCTAGAAATCAATAACAGAAAAACTAGGGAAAAGAAATCAAATACTTGGAAAATGAACAATACCCTCCTGAAAAAAGACTGGGTTATAGAAGACATCAAGGAGGGAATAAGGAAATTCTTAGAAAGCAACGAGAATGAAAATACTTCCTATCAAAACCTCTGGGACACAGCAAAAGCAGTGCTCAGAGGCCAATTTATATCGATAAATGCACACATACAAAAAGAAGAAAGAGCCAAAATCAGAGAACTGTCCCGACAACTTGAGCAAATAGAAAGTGAGCAACAAAAGAATCCATCAGGCACCCGAAGAAAACAAATAATAAAAATTAGAGCTGAACTAAATGAATTAGAGAACAGAAAAACAATTGAAAGAATTAACAAAGCCAAAAGCTGGTTCTTTGAAAAAATTAACAAAATTGATAAACCATTGGCTAGACTGACTAAAGAAAAACAGGAAAGGAAACAAATAACCCGAATAAGAAACGAGAAGGACCACATCACAACAGAACCAAATGAAATCAAAAGAATCATATCAGATTACTACATAAAATTGTACTCTAACAAATTTGAAAACCTAGAAGAAATGGATAAATTCTTGGAACAATACTACTTACCTAAACTAACACATTCAGAAGTAGAACAACTAAATAGACCCATAACAAAAAAAGAGATTGAAGCGGTAATCAAAAAACTCCCAACAAAAAAAAGTCCTGGCCCAGATGGCTTCACTGCAGAGTTCTACCAAACCTTCAGAGAAGACTTAACACCATTACTATTGAAGGTATTTCAAAGTATAGAAAAAGACGGAATACTACCCAACTCATTCTATGAAGCTACCATCTTCCTGATACCAAAACCAGGTAACGACATTACAAAAAAAGAAAATTTTAGACCTATATCCCTCATGAACATAGATGCAAAAATCCTTAATAAAATTCTAGCCAATAGAATCCAACAACACATCAAAAAAATAATTCACCCTGATCAAGTGGGATTTATACCAGGTATGCAAGGCTGGTTTAATATCAGAAAAACCATTAATGTAATCCATCACATAAATAAAACAAAAGACAAAAACCACATGATCTTATCAATTGATGCAGAAAAGGCATTTGACAAAGTCCAACACCCATTTATGATAAAAACTCTCACCAAAATAGGAATTGAAGGAAAATTCCTCAACATAATAAAGGGCATATATGCAAAGCCAACGGCCAATATCACTCTAAATGGAGAGAACCTGAAAGCATTTCCCTTGAGAACGGGAACCAGACAAGGATGCCCTTTATCACCGCTCTTATTCAACATCGTACTTGAAGTCCTAGCCAGGGCAATTAGGCTAGACAAAGAAATAAAGGGTATCCAGATTGGTAAGGAGGAAGTAAAGCTATCACTATTTGCAGATGACATGATCGTATACATGGAAAACCCTAAGAAATCCTCCAGAAAACTACTGAAACTAATAGAAGAGTTTGGAAGAGTCTCAGGATATAAAATAAACATACAAAAATCACTTGGATTCCTCTACATCAACAAAAAGAACACCGAAGAGGAAATAACCAAATCAATACCATTCACAGTAGCCCCCAAGAAGATAAAATACTTAGGAATAAATCTTACCAAGGATGTAAAAGACCTATACAAAGAAAACTATAAAACTCTGCTACAAGAAATTCAAAAGGACACACTTAAATGGAAAAACATACCCTGCTCATGGATAGGAAGACTTAACATAGTAAAAATGTCTATTCTACCAAAAGCCATTTATACATACAACGCACTTCCAATCCAAATACCAATGTCATACTTTAAGGGAATAGAGAAACAAATCACTAATTTCATATGGAAAGGAAAGAACCCCCGGATAAGCAAAACATTACTGAAAAAGAAGAAGAAAGTGGGAGGCCTCACCCTACCTGATTTCAGAACCTATTATATAGCTACAGTAGTCAAAACAGCTTGGTACTGGTACAACAGCAGGCACATAGACCAATGGAACAGAACTGAGAATCCAGACGTAAATCCATCCATTTATGAGCAGCTGATATTTGACAAAGGACCAGTGTCAGTCAATTGGGGAAATAATAGTCTTTTTAACAAATGGTGCTGGCATACCTGGATATCCATTTGCAAAAGAATGAAACAGGACTCATACCTCACACCATGCACAAAAACTAACTCCAAGTGGATCAAAGACCTAAACATAAAGACTAAAACGATAAAAATCATGGAAGAAAAAATAGGATCTACCCTAGGAGCCCTAATACAGGGCATAAACAGAATACAAAACATTACCAAAAATGATGAAGAGAAACCAGATAACTGGGAGCTCCTAAAAATCAAACACCTATGCTCATCTAAAGACTTCACCAAAAGAGTAAAAAGACCACCTACAGATTGGGAAAGAATTTTCAGCTCTGACATCTCCGACCAGCGCCTGATCTCTAAAATCTACATGATTCTGTCAAAACTCAACCACAAAAAGACAAACAACCCAATCAAGAAGTGGGCAAAGGATATGAACACACATTTCACTAAGGAAGATATTCAGGCAGCCAACAGATACATGAGAAAATGCTCTCGATCATTAGTCATTAGAGAAATGCAAATTAAAACTACGATGAGATTCCATCTGACACCAACTAGACTGGCATTAATTCAAAAAACACAAAATAATAAATGTTGGAGAGGCTGCGGAGAGACTGGAACTCTCATACACTGCTGGTGGGATTGTAAAATGGTACAACCACTTTGGAAATCCATCTGGCGTTATCTTAAACAGTTAGAAATAGAACTACCATACAACCCAGAAATCCCACTCCTCGGAATATACCCTAAAAATACAAGACCCTTCACACAAACAGATACATGCACACCCATGTTTATTGCAGCTCTGTTTACAATAGCAAAAAGCTGGAAGCAACCAAGATGTCCATCAACGGACGAATGGGTAAATAAATTGTGGTATATTCACACAATGGAATACTACGCATCGATAAAGAACAGTGACGAATCTCTGAAACATTTCATAACATGGAGGAATCTGGAAGGCATTATGCTGAGCGAAATGAGTCAGTTGCAAAAGGACAAATATTGTATAAGACCACTATTATAAGATCTTGAGAAATAGAAAAAACTGAAAAGAACACATACTTTTGTGGTTACAAAGGGGGGAGGGAGGGAGGGAGGGAGGGAGAGGGCTTTTTATTGATCAATCTGTAGATGGGAACTGCTTTGGGTGAAGGGAAAGACAACACTCAAAACAAGGAAGGTCAGCCTAATTGGACAGGATTAAAAGTAAAGAGGTTTCCGAGATAAAATGAAAGCTTCAAAGGATAGCGAAGCAGGGGCTGGGGTATGGGGAACTTGGTTTGAGAGGACTTCTAAATCAATGGGCAAAACAATTCTATTATGAAAACACTCTGCATCCCACTTTGAATTGTGGCACCTGGGGTCCTAAATGCCAACAAGCAGCCATCTAAAATACATTAATTGGTCTCAACCCACCGGGAGCAAAGGCAAAGGAAGAACACCAAGGTCACACGACAACTAAGAACCCAAGAGACAGAAAGGGCCACTTGAACCAGAGACCTACAATATCCTGAGACCAGAAGAACTAGTTGGTGCCCGGCCACAATCGATGTCTGCCCTGTCAGGGAACACAACAGACAACTCCTGAGGGAGCAGGAGACCAATGGGATGCAGACCCCAAATTCTCATTAAAAGACCACACCTAATGGTATGATTGCGACTAGAGGAATCCCAGAGACAATGCTCCCCAGAACTTCTGATGGCACAGGACAGGAACCATCCCCGAAGACAAATCATCAGGCATGAAAAGGACTGGTCAGTGGGGGGGAGAGAGATACTGATGAAGAGTGAGCTAATTAAATCAGGTGGACACAGGAGAGTGTGTTGGCAACTCTTGACTGGAGGGGGGATGGGAAGATAGAGAGAGAGGGAAGAAGGTAAAATTGGCACGAAACGAGAGACTGTAAGGGCTGACTCAATAGGGGGAGAGCAAGTGGGAGAAGGGAGTAAGATGTATGTAAACCTACATGTGACAGACTGATTGGAATGGTAAATGTTCACTTGAAGCTTAATAAAAATTTAAAAAAAAAAAAAAAAGATCACATCTTGAAAATCCCGCACATCAGTTCTACTCTGCACATAGGGGGTCACCAGCAGCCGGAGTCGACTGGGCAACAACTAACAGCAAAAGTTAGTTCTACATTTGGCCAACAGGGAAGTGTAAACATTCTCAAGGCAAAGCAGTTCATTGCCACTGAACTCGCAAGTGTTTTAGAAAACAGTAACGATATGAATGTTTATGTATGCATACACTTACACAGAGCCCTGGTGGCACAGCGGTTAAGAGTTTACCTGCTAACCAAGAGGTTGGCAGTTCGAATCCCCCAGTCGCTCTCTGGAAATACTGTGGGGCATTTCTACTCTGTCCTATAGGGTCGCTGTGAGTCGGAATCGACTAGACGGCAATGGGTTTGGTTTGCTTTTCTGATTATACACATAAACACATACAGAGTGTTTATGTGTGTGAGTTGCATATTACAGGTTGTTAATCAGTCTTCCTCCAGTCCTAATACCACGTTCATCTTCATATAGTTCGGCTTCCCGGATTATTTGCTCAGCATACAGATTGAATAAGTAAGGTGAAAGGATAAAACCCTTAGGCACACTTTCCTGATTTTAAACCAGGCAATATCCCCTTGTTCTGTTCGAATGGCTGCCTCCTGGTCTGTGTACAGGTTCCTCATGAGCACAATTAAGTGTTCTGAATTCCCATTCTTCCCAATGTTATGATCCACACAGTTGAATGCCTTTGCATACTCAATAAAACACAGGTAACCATCCTTCTGATATTCTCTGCTTTCAGCCAAGATCCATCTGATATCAGCAATGATATCCCTGGTTGTACGTCCTCTTCTGAAGCCGGGCTGAATCTCTGGTGAAAGCTGGACAATGCATAAGGAAGAATGAAGAAGAATTGATGCCCTTGAATTATGATGTTAGTTAAGAATATTGAATATACCATGCATTTCCAGAAGAATGAACCAATCTGTCTTGAAAGAAGTATAGTCAGAATGCTTTTTAGAAGGGAGGATGCCAAGACTTCATCTTGCATACTTTGGACATATTATCAGCAGGGACTAGTCCCTGGAGAAGGACATCATCCTTGATAAGGTAGAGGGCCAGCGAAAAAGAGGAAGACTCTCAACGAGATGGATTGACACAGTGGCTGCAGCAACGGGCTCAAATGTAGCAATGATTGTGAGAATGGCATAGGACTACGCACTATTTCATTCTATTGTACACAAGGTCACTAGTACCTAATGACAACAACATGTGTGTATATAGATTTAGATAGAGACAATAAATGAGGTAGTGAATAATAACAGTTAGTGAATCTGAACGAAGAGTATACAGTTGTCATTTATACTATTCCTGCAAATATTTTCTAAGGTTAAAATTTGTTCTAAAAAAAGAAAGTTAAACAAATACACGTCTGCAAGTGGCCCTTGGTGCAGGTAAAATTTCTCCTGTAGATTCATGCTAAAGAAAAAATTAAATATGAAAGGTCATATTTAGAAATCCTGAAATTGAAGGGCAAAGTGTGTTGTCAAATTTTACCTACAACAATAGGCCAAGTCACATACTTGGTGTCAGGTGGAGATATAACAGAAAATTAGTCTGGTAAATTTTGTTCCCTGGAATGATGCTGTCAAGGTCCCGACAGATATTTTTCCTAGAGTCTGGGCCAAATCTTTTGCCTTCTACTTCCCCCTTCCAGTGTGTGTAAAATTTATAACAAGATTATTAAGAAGATAATGTACTTTCCATGTGCATTTTTACAAAATTTATATCAACCTTGTGCTTTTCTTCTTCTTCTTAAGATTATTTTTGTGTCCTTTGCAACCATATCCTTTCCAAGTGTGAGCTGATTTGGAAGACTACACATATATGCAGGCCCTTGTTCAATTCTGGACAGTGTTAGAGGAGCTCCACAAATGTGGTGATGTTGGAGGACAAGGGCAGTGAGGTAAGATTGCAAATACTCGATTCTGCCCCCCTGCAAAATAATAAGGCACAGGGCGAAACCTTTAAAGAAGCCATTAAATCATACTGTATGTAGATCTGGCTTTTGCTTCATGTTTCCTGCTGATCAGAGGACCATCAGGGGCATCACTGTAGCCTCTCAGAGTTCCCAGTAATGTTAATTCTGCTAGGGGCTGCATTCTCAAAGCCGACAGGGCCCAGGCATGCATCTGTGAAAGTAACCCGGTCTGGTGTTGTAAACGGGGTGGTGGTTATTCTGCTCTGCTGACTGTTGCCTGTTGAGATGTGAGAATTTGGGCACAGCGGTTCCAAGTCTAGAAAAGCTGAAAATCAGATCTGTTAGATTGAAAGCTCTTGATGTGCAAAGTTAACATATAGAGTTCAAATTCATGGGGACATGTAAATCTTGTCTTTGGGCTTGGTCTGACTGTAGGCCGCCTGTTAACCGTCGCTGCCTAGTGGCCTTTTGTCATTTTTTCCTTCTTTAGGTGAATATTTGGTTAGAGAGATATCAGGTCATAAACCAAATCAAACCAAACCAGCTGCTTTTGAGTTGACTCTGACTAATGGTGACCCCATGTGTGTCCCTGTAGAACTGTGACTGTACTCCACAGAGTTTCCAATGGCCGATATTTGGAAATAGAACGCCATGCCTTTCTTTTGAGCTGCCTCTGGGTGGACTTGAACCTCTAACCTTTCATTAGCAGGTGAGAGTGTTAATCATTTGCATCACCCAGGGACTCCTTTAGGCTACAGTGTATCTCTATTTGCAACATTGGTTGTAAGAGTCTTTGTCATAGCTTTATTATTTCTGCATCTAAAGAGCATTTCTTAACTTGGGGTCCACACCTTTCTAAGTATTCATGGAGAGAATTCAGTGTCCATGAACTTGAATGGGTAAAAACAGCATTAATATGTTCACTAACTTCTAACTGAAATTAATAATTTCTTTCAAGTACAAATGTCAGCGACAAATCACAATAGTATAAGCAGTAACTGTAACTTCATAAGTAATGGAAATCACAGTATTTTCAAAGTATATTGCAATTGTTGCAGATATCCCAAATAGTCTTTTATGCTCACCATTACTTTAAATTACAATTATCAGATTTACAGCTAGTCCTTATTATTTTATTCATTAAAAGAAGCACATGTTATTATATTACAAATGTGTTGCCTTCTTAATATTTTGATAACTGTATTTTAATATAATTTACTTCCTTTGCAGTTCCATGTATTTTATTTTATTTACTTAAAAACATTATTCTAAGAGGGGTTTGTAGGCATCTCGAGAATACCAAAATGTATGTGCCATAGAAAATTTAGAAGCCTCTGGTCTAAACGATTATCTTGGGGTTATTGTGAATAACCTGACTTTTGTCAGAGAGTCCTCTAAGTTCTGTCCCTCAAACACAGGGTCTCAGTGAAAAAATGAGGCATTTACTTAAGCCATCATTCTTACACTGGGTTCTCGAGAGATGCAAAACCAGTAAAATGTATAAATATTTATACAGAGAGATTTATATCAAGGAAATGGCTCACACAGTTGTAGAGGCCGGAACATCCCAAGTCCGTGGGTCAGGCTGGAGGTTTCTCCTGATTCACCCAGCCACAGGGGCTGATGAATCCAAGATCGGCAGGTCAGACAACAGGGCTCTTGTTCACAGGCTGCAAAAACCAAGGAATCTCAAGACCAGAAAGCAAGATGGCAGGTAAGCTGGTAGCTCAAGTCCCAAGAACTGGAGGTCAGACAAGTGGGAGCCAGCTGCAGGATCCAGAGTGAGCAAAAGCCCAAGAGCTTTGCCAGAAAGACTGCTTGTATTTGATGCAGGACAGATCCCCAAGGACACTCCCTTTCAACTGAATGGGTACTCACAGCAGATCCCATCATGGAGGTAATCACACTATATCAAATCTCATATGGAAGTGACCACATCATCATAGGACTGCCAAACTTCATTACAACTGCTAAACACTGAGAATCACAGCCCAGCCAAGCTGACACACGACCTTAACGATCACACCACCTGAGCAAATTAATCTGATAACCCTGTGTTGTCAATAGTAGTTTCTGGCACTGGGCCCATGATGGGCCATTGTTTCAACTAGAACAGTCCCTAAACTAGAATATTTGACTCAAATAGCCCAAAGTGCCATCAAGCCATACCCTCTTACAAGCCTCCCCACTGAGCCATTGCTTATTCAGCTTTTCCCCGCTGAATCATAAGCTCCAAGGAGGAAGGCAGAAATGAATCTGCCATATTTCCGGCTGAACCCACGGTGCCCAGCACAGTCCTGGCACTCAACAGGGGTCAGGAAATGGGGACGCTTGGATGAATCACTCAAACCTCCTCGCAACAGAGCCCATCTCTTAGCGCAGCAGAGCTTGTTGTATGTCTGAACCCCGCTCATGCTGCGTTCATGTCCTCATCCCTGCTTCCCCACCCAATGCCCTGATTATCTGCTCAGTCCTGTCTCTCCTGTCTGACTATACTTAATATTGGGTTCTAGGGCACAGCCCGTCTCTGACCAGAATAATGCTTTTTTAAAATTTTTTATTTTATCAGAAATGTATTGCTTACTGTTATGGATTGAATTGTATCTCCCCCCAACCCACCTCCCCCTCAAAAAAGTGAATTGAAATCCTGGACCCTATATCTGTAAATGTGATGCTATTTGGAAATAGAGTTTTCTCTGTTGTGTTAATTAGGTAGTACTCAAGTAAGGTGGGTTCTAAATCTAATTATTTCTGAGTTATAAAAGAGTAGAACAGACACAGAGACACACCTGGGAGAAGACAGACACCATGTGAGGCTTCTGTACAAGCCAAGGAATGTCAAGGAACTAAAGAACACCCGTGGCTACTGACAAGAAAGTAGTTGACACGGCCAGAACGCTGATTTGGACTTTTAGCCTCCAGAACCATGAGAAGATAAATTTCTGTCCTTTAAAGCCACCCACTTGTCGTATTTGTACTACAGCAGCACTAGGTAGCTGAGACACTCCGTATTTGTCAAGCAGTGTGCTAAGTAAGGGCTTGCCTACGATACTTCGCTGAACCTCCTAATAAACCTATGAAGTGGGTATTGTTATACCCATTTGCCAGAAAAGAAAACTGAGACTTAAGAGGTTATCTAATTTGCTCTAAGTAATACATTTAGCAAGCTGCAGAAGGAAGAAAAGAAACTAACCCAGCTTTCTCCATCTCCAGAGCCCCCTAAGTCCACCCCTAATTTTGAGCAAATATCCAACTTCTCCGAGTCTCGGGTTCATCACATATTAGATAATGAATACTAGATGATATACTAGCTCATATCAACAGCCTGTAGCTTTCTAATGGGGCGAGCAATTGCATTTTGTGATTGCTTCTATGATACACATTTTCAGAGATTTTTGTTGTTGTTGTTTAATATCTACAACAGCCTAATGAGCTGGATATTAGTTAGGAAATGGTTTCAGAAAATTCAAGGAACTTGCCCAAGGTTACACAAGCTGTTAGCAAAGTATTAGAACCCTAACCCAGCTGCATCTGACTTCAATCTACTGTTCTTGGATTCCTCTGTGGTTCCTGTCAGTTTCCCCAGACAAGATCAGGCGCAAGATTGAAGCAAATAAGCAAATGAACCAAATGAATCTTTCCAATTTGCTCCAATTCCCTGCTTCACTTTAACAGTAGAAAACTAGCCTTGCTGGACTTGAGTTCGTACTTCAGGAGAATGCGGTGGTTTAGGTATGGTCTGCTACATTGGAATACTATTTGCACCAAATCTCTGTATGAATTCTCCCAGAAAAAGGAATTGTCCAGTCTATAACTGACTCAGTTTGCCATCCATATTTGACTATTTGTATTATCTAGAGTAAATCCCAGTTCAAGCAACTCTTTCATGAATACATGACTTCTACATGGCCCCTGGAACTGGTCTCCTACTTTCACCTAACTTGTCACTAGATTGTGGAAGCTGACTACCACATAGGTAGGGTGGAGACAGCTGGTATACTCTAGCCTCTGAGCCTCCTTTGAGAAGGTCTTGAGTTTACTAACAATGCCCATCCACCAAAACAACAAGGAGATGACAGCATTTTGATTGTGCTCTGGTGGAATCTTTGCAAAACCAGAGTGTGTTAGTTGCCTAGGGCTACTATACCAAATTGCCACAGGCTGGATGGCTTACAAAGCAGAAACAAACATATTTTCTCCCATTTTCTGGAGGCTAGAAGTCCAAAATCAAGGTGTTGGCAAGACCATGATCTCTCTGAAGGCTCTAGGAGAGAACCTGTTCCATTCCTCTCTCCTAGCATCTGACCGACAGTCAGTACTACACGTGGCATTCCTTGGCTTGTAGGCACATCCCTCCAACCTCTGCTTCCGTCTTCATATGCTGTTCTCCGTGTGTGTCTGTGTCTCTTCTCTTCTGATAAGGGCACCAGTCATACTGGGTGAGGATCACCCTAATGATCTCACCCTAACTTGATTACATCTACAAAGATCCTATGTCTAAATAAGGTCACATTCACGGTACCAGGGGTAAAGACTTCAGCATATCTTTTGAAGAGTCACAAATCGACACAAACAGTAATCATTACATTTTAACATTATCTAATTTCAGTGGGATTTTACCCATCATATGTTCATTGGCATCAAAATAGAAGTTAAATAATCACAATCATTATTTTTGGAGGGCAGAGGAGGGTAAGGAGATGCTTTCTTTTCCTGTGGTTGAAAGGCCTTTTGAAGAATTATTTCTCTCTCCTGTCACTTCTAGAAAAAAATCTATAAAAGCTTTGTCAGGAAGAGCATTTCACATCATTTTTGGCAACACTCATAGTTTGAAGTGGTGGGTAGGGATTTAGACGTGAAATTCCCCCAGACTTTAAGGCAAGCTGTTTCAACTACACTGTGAGAACTGCTTACAAAACCTGGTGCTGAGTACCTTTGAAAAAAATATTCTTTTTCAATGTTATTTTTCCTTGTCACTTTAATTAAAACAAATAACAGGCAGGTTCAAAAATATAAAAAGCAGCTTGGCAGCTTCACTCATTTTGTATAATTCCCAATTTCTCAAAGGTTTTTGAAAGAAAAGAAGCTTTAAAGTGACATGCTGTGGTCTCAGCTCTGCTATTTGTGAATTTCTCTCATCTTCTCATGAGGTCCTTTTGGGCACATAAAAGCAACTCCCCCATCCCTCTTCTCCCCCTGATTTCTCATACTTAGGCCTGGAGTGATGTGGGAAACAAGTGAACTGTGTTCTTGGGCATGTTTTTGTTTAGTTATTGGAATGGAGGAGGTTCGTTCTTACCGTGTCTACCGAAGGTTGAATGTACCCAAGGTGCACATTCATTAGGGCACTGCAGACTAGTGGTTAAGAACTGGCACACTGGAGCCAAGCAGACTTGGCTGTTTCAAACTTCTGCTCTGCTACTAATGAGCTATATGACTTGGGGCTTCTGAAGCTCAGAGTCTGCATCTGTTTCACAGAGATAATTATAGCACCTTCTCAGAGTGTTGTTGCTCCATAAGGTCGGAGTATTGTGTGTTTTTGACTGTCACTGACGTATCCTAATACCTAGCACAGGGTATGTTTTTGATGTTCGCTGTTGTTGCTGTGGACCCTGACTCATGGCAACCCCACGCAATGGAACAAATTGTACTTCATAGGGTCTTCATTGGCTGATTTTGGGAAGCAGATCACCAGGCCTTTCTTCCTAGTCCATCTTAGTCTGGAAGCTCCACTGAAACTTCTTCAATATCATAGCAACATGCACCCTCCACTGACAGACAGGTGGTGGCTGCACGTGAGGTGGTACGCTGGCTGGGAATTGAACCCAGGTCTCCCGCATGGAAGGCAAGAATTCTACCACTGAACAACCAATGCCTTGACATATAGTTGTTTTTGTTGTGTGCTGTTGAGTTGATTTCAACTCACAGAGACCCTTTGTGACAGAGCAGAACAACCACATAAGGTTTTCCAGGCTGTAATCTTTACGGGAGCAGACTGCCATGTTTTTTCTCCTGTGCAGCCTCTGGGTGGGTTTGAACAACCAACATTTCAGTTAGCAGCTGAGCGCTTAACTGTTGCACAAGCAGGGCTCCTTTGACACACAGTTAGTGGTTCATAAATATTTGTGAACAATTTAAAAAGACAAAATTCTTAGTATAGTGCCAGGCTAATAAGGCAAAATAAATGATTGCTGTTATTATTACTTTGCACCTGTGTATTCAGTATCTGACAACTGGCCTCAGCCTAAACAGTCCTATGACTGATGGCCCTTTCCTTCTTTTACAGGGAGCTTTAGTCTCTTAAACATTTTCAAGTCTTTGTGAGAAAAATTTCTTGTTGAACACAGTCATTATGTTCAGTGTCAGCAGTTTTATAAGAAAATATTTCATGAAAAGAATATATTTGTATTTTAAATGGGGAAAAAAATAGATGCTGACATTTTTCACCTTGCAAAGCTTAATGATCCAAGTCATTTCTGTGGTTGGAATTTAACAGCTAAACCGATGAAGAATTAAAAAAAATTCTTTGAGTAAATTCCTTACTCCATTTTTGGCCAACTTTTCTAATGTATTTTATTTAGCTTCTGCTCATTTTACCTATATAAGATTTGCAAAAAATTATTGAAATGTAAGGGAAATTGTTCCTATCTTTAATTAGATATCTCAGGTCTTTACAAATGTTTAATACCTCTTATTTGTCTTCCATGTTTTGTTTAGGTTCTGCTTTCAGCTCACAAAGGGGCACTCCTCTTCTGAAGTAGGAGTCTTTAGTTACCGCCTAGAGGTCAGGCACTCCTTGGAAACTCTATGGGACAGTTCTACTCTGTCCTATAATAGTTGCTACGAGTTGGAATTGACTCAACGGCAATGGGTTTGGTTTTTTGGGTTTAGTGCTCAGAAGTGAGTTAGAGGCCAAGGTGAGAGTGGGTTAGGAATGGGAGGAGTCAATAGAGACAAGTCAAGAGACCATTTTCAGACTGTCCCTGTCCAGAGAGATGTGATAGGATTGGATAAACTCTAAGACCTCAGGGTACAGTTTCTTGAAGTATATTAGCAGAAGTCCTCACATCAGGTGTTTACTAAAACTGAAGAATCTTAGGCCACAAAACAGAAGTTTTGGGATAGAAGATGAACATCTACACTTTTTATAACCCTCCATGTAGAAACCCCCAGCACCAAAGAACATAAAACCCAGAACCAACCAAGATGAATAACTAGAGCTGTGGTTTACAACCTCCAGACTCAAAAAAAAAAAAAAAAAAAAAAAACAACCCATGGCCCTTGAGTCGATTCTGACTCATAGCTACCCTACAAGACAGAGTTGAACTGCCCCACCGAGTTTCCAAGGAGTGGCAGAATCAAGGGCCCCTTTTAACACCAAGTATTTTTTAAGCCTTCTCTAACATCCTACGTAGTTTATAGATAATATAGCCTCTCTGTGCACATTGATCAAGAGCTCGGGTGCTAACCTCTTGGTTGGCAATTCGAATCCACCTGTTGTTCCTTGGGATCCTGGTGAGGCAATTCTACTTTGTCCTACAGGGTCACTATGAGTCAGAATTGACTCAATGGCAATAGGTTTAGTTTGGTTTTTGTATACACATAGTGGAGTCCCTGGATGGTATAAATGTTTAAGTGCTTGGCTACTAACTGAAAGTTTGGTGGTTTAGACCCACCCAGAGCCTCCTCAGAGAGAGACATGGCCATCTACTTCTGAAAGACCACAGCCATTAAAAACCCTATGGAGCAGTTCTACTCCGACACATATGGGGTCACCATGAGTTGGAATTGACTGGATGGCAACTGGTACTGGTTTATGCGCACAGTGCCAAAAACAATCTACTTTCTTAAATGTAATAAAAAGGAAAGACAGAACAAAAGTAATAAAAATGCATTTTGATAGGGAAATGTTCAGACACTACTCTAGAAGACGGTGAAGTAGTATCACCATGAATGACATAGTTTCAAGTATAGATTGGTTTGGGCATTTGTGTTGGCTAGTCAAAAACTAAGGCACCAATTCCATTAAAGCACAATTTTCAAAAATGGCGAACAACTCTTGGTGAGGTTTTGAAGAAAAGACAATCTTTCCTTAAATTTTATTGCCATTTTATTCTTGGCAAAATTATATACAAAAACAGTTCTAAAAATACTTTGCCTTTATATATAAAATAGAGTTCATTTCTCAACTAAAATAATTAGAAGCAAATTGTCACCTTCAGGAATGTTCAGCGAGACATTCAAATATTGTGGGAATGCAGGAAGCAGAATAACTCACTGTGTGGTTTCTCCTGCACGGGAGATTTCATGCACTGACCACCAGCTGAAGCCCAAGATGGCAGATCTGGCCACATTACTTGGTATGGGACCTCCACTTTGTAGCTCTCTTCGTTCTCTGCTTTCTATCAGTTTCTTACTCCATTCAGTGCTTGATCGAGTTCTTTATTCCTTCATTTGGTACTTAGAGTTCCAGGATAGGCATTTGTATTTGTTTTAATTAGTTTTTAAGGTCTTTGCTGTGGAAGGACGGCTTGGTGCTTCTGTCTATAATGCCACGTTGGCTCGCCTCCTTCTTTGTTTTATTTCTGTGGTGAATTACGTTGATTCTTTTTCTAATGTTGAACTACCCTTGCATCCCTGATATGAATCCCACCTGATCATGATATTTTTTTAGTATGCTGTTTAATTCTGTTGGTTAGAATTTTGTTGAGAAATTTTGTGTTTATATTCATGAGGGATATTGGTCTGTAATTGTGTGTGTGTGTGTGTGTTGTCTTTGCCTGCGTTTGCTATCAGGGTTATGCTGGCTTCATAGAATGAATTAAGGAGTATTCCTTCCTTTTCTATGTTCTGGAATAGTTTGAGTAGAAATGATGTCAGCTCTTCTCTGAGTGTCTGGTAGAATTCGCCAATGAAGCCCTCTGTGTCAGTTTTTGGGGAGGTGGAAGTTTTTTTTTTTATGACATCTTCAATTTCTTTTTTCATTATGGGTCTGTTTAGATTTTCTACCTCTATTTGATTTAGTATAGGTAGGTAGTGTGTTTCTGGAAATTTGTCAATTTCTCCTAGATTTTTAAATTTGTTGAAGTGCAATTTTTCATAATGTTACAGTCCTCTTTATATCAGTTGGTTCTGTTGTAATGTCACCCGTTTCATTTCTTATTTTGGTTTTTTGCATCTTCTAATTTTTTTCCTTTATCAGTTTGGTCAGGGGTTTGTCAATATCACTGATCCTCTCAAAGAACCAGCTTCTAGTCTTGATTCTTTCTATTTTTTTTTCTCTCTGTTTTCTACATCTGCTCTGATCTTTGTTATTTTCTTTTCTGGTAACCGTGGTACTCTTTTACTGTTCCTTTTGTATTTGTTCAAATTGTTGGGTTAAGATATTGATTTGGACCTTCCTTCTTTGATGTATGTATTTATTGCTATAAATTTTTCTCTGAGCACCACTTTTGCTTTCCACAAGCAGCTCTCAAAATTCTTTCTTTGCCTTTGGTTTTGGAAAGTGTGATTATGATTATGTCTTGGTGAATTTCTTTTGGGGTCTACCCGGTATGGGGTTCATTGAGCTTCTTGGATGGACGCCTCACCTTTCATGATATTTGGGAAGTTTTCTGTCAATACATCTTCAAAAATTCTCTCTATTTTTTTTTTTTCTTTTTGCGCTTATGGAATCCCTATTATGAGTAAATTATTCCTTTTGATGGTGTCCAACATAACTCTTGGGCTTTCTGCATTTTTCCAATTGTTCCTCAAACAAATTTGTATCAAGGGATTAGTCCTCTATTTTGCTGATTCTTTCTTCCATTGATTCAATTCTACTTTTGTGTCCTTCCATTGAGTTATCTATTTTAATATTTTACTGTCAAGCTTCTGAATTTCTAGTTGTTATTAATGTATTGTTTTGTCTATTTGAATTTGTTATTTTGTTCTTGTATTGCTTTCCTGAAATTTTCTAAGTTCTGTGAGTGCATGTGTGTTCTCCTTTTACTCTTTGAGGATCCCATATATAATCTCATGAATTCTTTATCAGTTCTTCCTAGGAAGGTTTTTTTATCCCTTTATTTTGCTCACTTGCTTGAGCCATTTTGTTCTGGTTCTTCATATGATTTTTTGGGGGGGTTGCTGTCTCTGAGGCAATAAAGTGTCGATTAATTTATTTACAGATTTCTTTATTGATTGTATGTTTATTTTGTCCCGATTTTTTTGTTAGTTTGTTTTGTTGTATCAGGAGGTTTGTTTCTTCTCTTTCTTTTTAGAATGTGTTTCTTCCTTTGTATTAACTGTTGCTGTTTTATGGTACTGGTTTGTGTATGACTTTGGTGATGTCAATTGGCTGAGTTTGATTTCCTCTCACTAGTAATTTTGGTGAGTCATACACACATGTGAGTTCTCTGTCATCAGGCTCATATAGCTTCTCTTACAGGATTGAATGGAGATGCAAGAGCAGGTTCTTTCCCTGATATGGTGTGGCAAGTACTGGGTAGTCAGGGTCCCTTCACAGGCCTTGTGGGACTGTGGGGTCCTTCCAGGTTGGTGCTAGTACTTACTGCATCTGCTACAGGGCAGGGTAGGATATTTCTGTAGCCACTATGAGGCAGTACTACCTAAATGAAAGGGGCAGGCCCACTGTGCATGCACAAGCTGGTGTCTCAGTAGGTGGTGTGGGAGGGAGCGGTCTTAGTGCATGTGTAGGAAGCCTGCAGGAAGTGTCTGGGTGTGGATGTATGACATTGCAGCCAGGCAGATGTTGGCTGAGGGGTCTGGGATCTTCTGCTTGTGCAGCCCTGTCTTTGGGTGTGTAAATATTCATTATAATTATATCCTCCCATTATATTGACCCTTTAATCATTATATAGTGTCTTTCCTTACCCTTTGTAGTGGATTTTACTTTAAAGTCTATTTTGTCAGAAATTAATATTGCCACTCCTGCTCTTTGTGGACTGTTGTTTCCTTGATATATTTTTTTCCACCCTTTGAGTTTCAGTTTGTGACTTCAAGTCTAAGGTGTGTCTCTTGTAGGCAGCATATAGACAGGTTGTGTTTTTTAATCCATTCCGCCACTCTCTGTCTCTTTATTGGTGCATTTAGTCCATTTACCTTCAGCATGATTATTGATAGGTACGAGTTAGCACTGGCATTTTGACGTGTTTTGTGTGTGTGTGTGTGTGTGTGTTGTTGACAGTTTCTTTCTTCCACTTAATTCCCTGTGCTGATTCATTTATCTTTATATATTTTCTTTTCCTCTTTTTCATTGTTGTCGATTTAGTATTTGCTGAATCTTTATGTTTTTATTTTGATGTGTAGCATTGTTAGTTTCCTTTGTGGTTACCTTAATATTTACCCCTGTTTTTCTAAGTTTAAACCAGTCTTTTATTTCTATATATTGCCTCAACTTCGTCTTCATATGAAAGATCAATGACTATATTTTTTAATCCCTCTTGTTTGTTTTAATGTCTTTTTTTACATAGTGACATGTCTGTTTCCCTGTTTTGAGCGTTTTAGCTTTATTTTTGTGATTTCCCTATCTGGGTTGATATCTGGTTGTTCTGTCCTGTGCTCTAGTTTTGGGTTGTTATCTGATGTTACTGACTTTCTAACCGGAGTACTCCCTTTAGTATTTTTTGTAATTTTGGTTTGGTTTCTGCAAATTCCCTAAACTTCTGTTTATCTGGGATTGTCCTAATTTTGCCATCATATTTGAGAGACAGTTTTCCTGGATATATAATTCTTGGCTGGAAATTTTTTTCCTTCAAGGCTTTAGATATATCATCCCATTGCCTTCTTGCCAGTGTGGTTTCTGTTGAGTAGTCGGAGCTTAATCTTATTGACTCTCCTTTGTAGCTGACTTTTCATTTATCCTTCCAAAAACCAAACCAAGCCCAGTGCCATCAAGTTGATTCTGACTCATAGCGATCCTACAGGACAGAGTTAGACTGTTCCATAGTTTCCAAGGAGCACCTGGCGGATTCGAACACCTGACGCTTTGGATAGCAGCCATGGCACTTAACCACTGTGCCACCAGTGTTTCCTCATTTATCCCTAGCTACTGTTAAAATTCTCTATTTTTGGTTTTGGCAAGTTCGATTAATATGTCTTGGTGACTTTCTTTTGGGATCTACCTTGTGTGGCATTTGATGAGCATCTTGGGTAGATGTCTTCTCATCTTTCATGATATCAGGGAAGATTTCTGCCAAGAAATCTTCAGTTCTCTCTGTATTTTCTTCTCCCCTCCTCCCCCATTCTGGTACTCTAGTAACTCTTAGGTCATTCCTCTGCCCCACATAATTCTTAGGGTGTCTTCATTGTTTTAAATTCTTTTATCTGATTTTTCCTTAAATATGTTAGTGCCAAGCGCTTTATCTCACTAATTCTGACTTCCATTTCCTCAATTCTGCTCTTAGGACTTTCTATTGAATTGTCTAATTCTGAAATTTTATGGTTAATCTTCTGAATTTCTGCTTGCTGTCTCTATATGGATTCTTGCAGCCTATTAAATTTGTCATTATGCTCTTCTCTAATTGTCTTAAGTTCCTCTAATGTTTTGTCAGTGTGCTGCTTGGTTTGTTCTACATTTTGCTTGGTCTCCTTCCTGATCTCTTGAAGAGTTCTGTGTATTAATCTTTTGTATTCTACCTCTGTTAATTCCAGGAAGTTCTCTTCATCCAGAAAATTTCTTTATCCTTTGTTTTGGGAGCTTGCTGAAGTCACCATGGTCTGCCTCTTCATGTGATTTGATATTGACTGTTGTCTCTGAGCCATCAATAAGTTATTGTATTTATTTATTTTATGTTTGTTTACTGTGTCCCAGCTTCTTGTTTTGTTTTGTTTTGATATGCCCAAATAGGCTCAAATGAACAAGTTTGATTATTAGTGCCTTTGAAGCTCTGATGTCCTGTCACAGGTTGTTAGAGCTGTTACTAGGTATGTGAGCCCAGGAGTCCATTCACTTGTTTTTATGGATTCAGCTCAAGTGTCCAGGTAATCAGCCACCAAGTGTGTGGTACAGGCTCTCACCTACAGTCCTAGACAAGCAGTGGTGATTGGTATATGCACAGGCATCTGTCTGCAATAGGGGGTCATGCACTGAGCAAGGCAGAGGACTGACAACTGCCCCTGAGTGTCTGTGAGGAAAGCATGTCCCTGTTCCCTAGAGCGCGTAGGTTGGTGGGTTTTGCAGCCAGACTATGGGCACCCATTGCTGTAGGCTGTAAGGATTGGGCACCACTTATCCTTGGACCTCTTCATGAGTGGCCAGGTGGTGTGGGAAGATCTACCAGTCCTCAGGGCCCTGATGTGGGTAGATGAGGACCTTGCTTAATAGGCAGTGTAAAAAAAAGCAGTGTCAAATGTCATAAACCTGCCTTTCCACCACGTAGCAGAAATAGGTGAAGTTAGACTTTAGGTATATACCCTGTTGTGTGCTAATGAGGGCTTACACTGTTAAAATGGGCCCGCAGGGGTAAAGTGCATTCGAAGTTCCTGTGCCTAGGCAAAGGAGCTGTTTCCGCTCTGGTTCTCAGCTTAGGGGAGCCAGAAGATTATCTTTTTCCCCTATTTATTAATTTCTTCCTTCTTTAAGGCTGGGAGGATGGCTCAGGGTATATGACAGGTCCTACTTCCAGCCCAGGGAAAGCAGTTATCATTGAAGTTGACTTGGGCCCCAGTGCAGAGTGGCGAGTGGTCAATTAAATGAGAGACAGCTTTTTTTTCCAAAGGGGTGTCTTTTGGACTGATAGTAGATTAGACTCAAATACTTACTTCACGCTGAGAGCACCGCTTTTCGCAGATCTTGGAGGCATGAGTGAATTCTCCATCACTCGATCTCTGCTGATGTGGAAAACATGTCCCGAATGCCACTACTTGTCTTACTGGGCTTGTGCCCGTGGATCCAGCCTGTGGGTTGCCAGTTCCTACTCGGTCAGGTCTGGTAACTCCTCACTGCTTCTGAAGCATCTCTCCCTCCCCCTGCCACTCAGTCTGAATCCTCAACTTTGTCTTTGATGTTCAGGGCTCCTAGATTGTCATATATAACTGATTCACTTGTTTTTTCATGTCTTTGTTGTAAGAGGGACCACTGGAAGCACCTGACTACTCCACCATCTTGGTCCTGCTTCCTAATTCTTAATTTTCAGATTTTTTTCTTATTCCATGACTAGTCCTTTTTTGATCACTCTGCATCCTTGTTTTCTGGCCACTAATGAGTATTATTCTAAGTTTGTTTTCTGTATTCTAGTGTCCTCTGTTTATAGTTGTTTTGCTCTTTCAGGTTTCAGGCTGCACAGTGTGGAATCATTTTACTTAAAAAAATCAATGTGGCCTTTTGGTTCTGCTTTCTGAGCCCGGCTTGAGTTTGCCTTGACCTGGATTGGCTAGAGGCTTGCCCAACATGACTTTTACCTGCATTGGCTGGGGAGCCCCACCCAGGAACTAATCTTTACTCAGATTGGCCAGGGGGAGCCTGCCTAGTAGTTGACCTTTACCAGAATTGGCTGGTGGGTCCCGCCCATTCTGACTTTTACTGAGATTGGCTGGGAGTGCTGTACCTTGTAGTTGACTTTTATACAGATTGGCTGTGGGGAATGCCTGACAACTGATGAAAACCCTTGATCATGGAGGCTCCAGTGGGGTGTCCTGATTACAAGAGCCAGAAGAGGACTATGTAATTTGGACATGGGGGCCCTGTACTATGACTTTCTCGGCTGGGTAAACTCTGTCAGTGATTGTGGCAGCGGCTCCAATGGTGCCTGAAGAAGTGGAGACAATGTGCAGACCCTGATGTTGTCAGCAGAGTGTAAAAACTGAACCATGGCTGATAGCTGAGAGGAACAACCAATAAATGAGCCCATCAAGTGATGTTATTAAGTTTCCTGTTTGAATGTTTCGTGATGGGTAATAATGAACATTGGTTTTCAGAAAGGGTAAGCAGGTCCCCTCTGAGACATAAGTAGGTCTCCTTTTAGACTTTGAGACCCTATGTTGGGACCCCTCCTGAGCCTTGCCCTTTACATATCTTCATTTCTGTTTATATCCTTTGTTTATAACATTCTATGTTAATAAAATTGTTATTGGAGTTATGATGTTTCTGTAAGTTCTCTGTGATTATTGCAATGAACTTTCGAACCCAGGAGAAAAATCAAAAGTGAAATAATGGAGAAGGGGGAAGGTGGATGTATATTTGACTTCTTCCTCATAGGAACCAGCCTCGTGCTAATTCTTATGATCAGGGTTGTCTTTTTAGTTGGTGTTGAGAAAGTTCTCTTATTTCACAGGCTTCTGTCATATGTCTAGAGTTTCTTTTTTGTTGTTGTTGTTGTTGTTGATGTTCCTACTTAAGGATGAGGCAATAAAAAAGGCAATGAGAAGCTTTGTTTCTATGAGCAGGCTTGCTGACTGGAGAATTTCCTATAGACTGAGTAGGTAGGCAGCCAAACTTCTATTGCAGGATTCCTAAATACCAGAATGCCAAGACCCTTTCTCTGGGACATCAATACCCATATTGATGGATCTAATTCTTCTTAGATTTATTTTTAAAGTCATCCTCCATTTCCCCCTAGGGCAATAAACCCTTGACTAGCAAACATTTCTCATGCAGGGTAGGAATGGAGGTGGTTTGCCTCAATCTCTTCTTGGCTTTTCCTCTTATTTCCATAGTTTTGCAACTACTGTTTCTGTGCTTTCACATTTTCCAGGATTCTGCAGCATTACTGTCTCTTTCCATAGACACTTCCCATTTTCAGGTTTCTATTTCCTCTAACCAAGACATACCATAGTTCTTAAATCTGTTTTGTATCATCCAAAAATATAGTCAAGTATCTTGTCCATTAATATATATAATGCCTTTCTCTCCATCTGTTTTCCTCATTATAAGAGGTTTGTATACTTTGAATTTCTTTACCAAAATTTTAATGGAGTCTTGGAGGGAGAGCACATAGGTGAATGAATTTAGTTCATCATGCTGAATCACATATTATGGTATGGCTTCATATCCATAATTTGTTATGATCCACACAGTCAAATGCCTTTTCGTAGTCAATAAAACACATGTAAACATCTTTCTGGCATTCTCTGCTTTCAGCCCAGATCCATCTGTTATAAGCAATGATATCCCTCATCCCATGTCTTCTTCTGAATCCAGCTAGAACTTCAGGCAGTTCCCTGTCGATGTTACTATTGCAACCACTTCTGAATCATCTTCAGCTAAATTTTATTTATGTGTGACATTAATGATATTGTTCAATAATTTCTGCTTTCTGTTGGATCACCTTTCTTTGGAATGGGCACAAATATGTGCCTCTTCCAATTGATTGGCTCATCAGAAACCTGCCTTCCAAATTTTTTGGCACAGATGAGTGAGCATGTCTAGCACTGCATCCATTTGTTGCAACATTTCAATTGGTATTCCATCAATTCCTAGAGCTTTGTTTTTTGTCAGTGCCTTCAAAGCATGCAGTTTGTACTTATTCCTCAGTACCATTGGTTTTTGATCATATGCTACCTCCTGAAATGGTTGAATGTCAACCAATTCTTTTTGGTACAATGACTGTGTATTGTTTCCATGTTCTTTTGATGCATTTCCTGCATTGTTCAATATTTTCCCCATAGAATCCTTCACTATTGCAACTTGAGGCTTGAAATTTTTGTTCATTTCTTTCAGCTTGTGAAATGCAAAGCGTGTTCTTCTCTTTTGGTTTCCTAACTCCAGGTCTTTTCACATCATTATAATACTTTGTCTTCTTGAGCCACCCTTTGAAATCTTGTTCAGCTCTTTTACTTCATCATTTCTTCCATTCACTTTAGCTACTCTACATTCAAAAGCAAGTTTCAGATTCTCTTATATATTCATTTGGGTCTTTTCTTTCTTTCCTGTCTTTTTAATGATATTTTTCTTTCTTCATGTATGATGTCCTTGATATCATCCCACAACTTGTCTTTGGGCATTAGTGTTCAGTGCTTCAAATCTATTCTTGAGATTGTCTCTAAATTAAGGTGGGATATACTCAAGGTCATATTTTGCTTCTCATGAATTTGTCCCAGTTTTCTTCAGCTTCAAATTGAAGTTACATATGATCAGTTGATGGTTTGTTGAATAGTCAGCCCCTGGCCTTCTTCTGACTAATGATATTGAGCTTCTCCATAGTCTCTTTTCACATATATAGTGGATTTGATTCCTGTGTTTTCCATCTGGTAAGGTTCATGTGTATAGTTGCCATTTATGTTGTTGAAAAAAGGTATTTGTAATGAAGTCACTGGTCATACAAAATTCTAACATGCGATCTCCGGCATTGTTTCTATCACAAAAACCATATCTTCCAACCACCAGTCCTTCTTTGTTTCCAACTTTTGCATTCTAATCACCAGTAATTATCAATGCATCTTGATTGCATGTCTGATCAATTTCCAAACTGCAGAAATTGGTAAAACCTTCAATTTCCTCATCTTTGGCATTAGTGATTGGTGGGTCAGTTTGAACAAGAGTTGTATTAACTAGTCTTCCTTGTAGATGTAAGGATACTATCCTATCACTAACAGTGTTGTACTTCAGGATAGAACTTGAGATGTTCTTGTTGACGATGAGTACAATGCCATTTCTTTTCAATGGCATAGTATGCCATATGATTGTCTGATTCAAAAGGGCCAATGCTAGCCTGTTTCAGCTCACTAATGCCTAGGACATTGATCTTTATTCTGCCCATTTCATTTCTGACAACTTCCAATTTTCCTACATTCATACTTTGTACATTCCACATTCTGATTATTAATGGATGTTTACAGGTATTCTCATTTTGAGTCATGCCACCTCAGCAAATGAAGGTCCCGAAAGCTTGACTCCATCCACATTATTAAAGTCAACTCTACTTTGAGGAGGCAGCTCTTCCCCAGTTGTATTTTGAGTGCCTTTTTTTTTTTTTTTTTCCAACCCGAGGGATTCAACTTCCGGCATTATACCAAACAATGTTCTGCTGATACTCATAAGGCTTTCACTGATCAATCTTTTAGAAGTAAATTGCCAGATCCTTCTTCCTAGTCTGTCTTAGTCTGGAAGCTCAGCTGAAACCTGTCTGCCATGGGTGACACAGCTGGTATTTGAAATACCAGTGGCATAGCTTCCAGAACCACAGCAACACGCAAGCCGCCACAGTACGACAAACTGACAGGCATGTAGGGGTGTATGTGTAGGTCTGCATATACATGTGTGTGTACACATATATGTATTGTGTACCTATATGTGTGTGTATATATACATATGAACATATGTATATCTATAATAAAACAAATAAGAGTTATAGAATCTGTACTTAAATATAACTGATTATGCCCTGGTAGTAGTTTTCTTTGTTTGAAAACTTAGAGTCATAGTTTCATGGGACACTTGGTCGATTGGCATAATATAGTTCATAAAGTTCATGTTCTACGTCCTCATCTGGTGAGTAGTGTCTTGGGTCTTAAAAGCGTGTGAATGGCTATCTAAAGTACAACCATTGGCTGTTTCTTGTTTGGTGCACAAGAGAAAGAAGGAAACCCAAGATTCAGAGAAGGAATCAGTCCACAGGACTAACTGTCTGCGCGAACCATGGCTTCCTCTACTCTGCGACCAGAAGAGCTAGTTGGTGCCCAGATTTCACTACCATAACTTCTGATTAAGACCACAATAGATGGATCCTGATAGAAAGGGAGAAAAGTGTGGAACAGAACTTCAGATTCTCAACAAACCCAGATTTACTGGTCTTACTAACACAGGGGGAATCCTTGACTCTCTTGCCCTGAGATATTCTTTAAGTCTTAAGCCAAAATGATCCCCTCAAGCCACCCGTTAGCTAAATAGTAGGGTAACTCATAAAATAATGAATATTAACCTAGTACTGGGCTCTTTTAAAAAAAAATTATATGAGACTAAATGGTCAACAATTATTCTAACGCAGAGATGAGAGTCTTGGAGCAACATGAGACTAGATTAAAGGGAGTGGAACAACCAGAACAAAAATAATGTTGATACAGTGTGAAAAGTATAACCAGTGTCACTGAAAAAATAGGGATTACTGAACGGGAACCTGTCTTGCTGTGTACACTTCCACTGAAAATACAATAAAATACTATTAAATAATTACCCACAGCCACATAGCTAATAATGGTTGTTGTTAGGTGCCATCAAGTCATTTCCAACTAATAGCGATCCTACGTACAACAGAATGAAACACTGCCCAGTCCTACACCACCCTCAATTCCTTGTTTACGCTGGAGCCCATTGTGGCAGTCATTGTGTCAATCCATCTCATTGAGAGTCTTGCACTTTTTTGCTGACCCTCTGCTTTATCAAGCATGATGTCCTTCTCCAGGGACTGATCCCTCTAGCTAATGACAAAAAAAAATGACTGGAGGGACTCAAATCCTTGGTTGTCAGATTTCATAGCCCTTGCCCTTCAGTAGTTTGTTATATTGCCCTTGTAACTCCTTTCCACACCCAGAGAAGCCTCTCACTATGTTTGGGAGCAGAATGGAAAGACCAGGAGAAAAGCAGAACAGCAAGAGTCCCTGCTAGGTGAAGAAAGAGCCAGTCTACATCGCTGACCACCAAGTACCTGGCAAGAGGTTACACTTCTTCACGGCCTTAGGCATCCCATGAGGATCTCAAATTGGACAACATTCTTACAGAGAATGCGGATCTAGCATAGACAAACAGCAATGCACACACCACGCTTTCCATATGGGTGGCCACACTGTGGGGATTCAGACAGGAAAGTCTAATTTTTTCCTTTCACAATTAATATACAAAATCCTGCTACATTTTTCACAGAAATCAATGTCATTTTGAGAGTTAAAAAAGAGGAATCTTTGTTTAACCAGAAAGAGCAGGTAGAATTGATACAACGTAGAGGCCAAACCCATTGTCCTTGAGTAGATTCCGACTCATAGTGATCCTATAGGGCAGAGTAGAACTGCTCTGTCGGGTTTCCAAGGTTGTAAGCTTTTGCGGAAGCAGACTGCCACATCTTTTTCTTGTGAAGCAGCTGGTGGGGTCAAGCCCGGCACTTAACCACTGTGCGTAGATACAGTAGCTAAATTAACAAAACAAAACAACACAAAACTTACAAACCACAAAATGATTCCATAGTACCTAGCAGAAGATACTGGAAAGAAGAAGGGAAAGAGAGAGAGAAAAGAGAAGAGAGAGGAGGGATGAGAGGGAGAGGGATGGGGGAGAGACAGAGGAACAGGGAAAGTGAGACTGACTCTCTCCCCAGCATATACTTGATTTTAACTCTGACCACTTGGTGTGCCTTATTAGATTAGCTCTGGAGCTTAGTCATAGTAATGTTTTTACTTCAGCTCTCCAAAAATGTCTCTAAGCCTGAAAAGACCCCAAGGGTTAATTTTGGTTGCCAGGGAAACTGCCCAGATTTGCATGAGCTCTCAGTGATTTCCTGAAGGCAATCTCTGGCAGATATGAGGGCCCACCAGGGTGCTGGCCTCCAGGGCTGCAGCCCCAGCAGCAGCCGTCCTCTTTCTATTTTCAGATCCAGCTGACTTGCCTTTCATAACCTCTAAATTCTGAGCTGTCCCTGGGGGTGGGGGATCTCACCTGAGTCCTGTTTTACAGTGTGCTCATTTTAATAATACAAGAGACTTATGGCAACACTCAGGAATCCTGTGTCACCTTTTTTACTTGTCATTGGATTTATTTTGTACATTTCAAAGCACATTAATATGATTTCATAACTGGGAGACAATCTGACAGAATAAAACTAAGGTGATGATTGAAGTGGTAATTTTTTTTAACTCTGTGTCCACTAGAAATGACATTTCCATATTCATTACTTTTTCCAATATTAATTTTAATACTTTTCAAGTCAGTTTTTAAAACCACCCATAGAATACAATAATTTAGGAAACGATGAAGTGACAAAATACAGATGAAAATGTTACTGGTCTAGTTGATTGAAAACAAAGTCAATATCCATTAAGGCCCTCTTGAGGGAAAAAATCAAGACTCTGATGGAACATACTTATGTCTAAATTCTACTTATGTAAATTTTCCCAGATGTTGGTTTTGAAAGAGCAATGGAGAGAGAACAGAATATTTTCTTTCTCTACTTCAGATTGTTCTATAAATTCCAAGATGGAATATGTTAAAATTACATGTGGGTAGAATCAGATAAGGAATTCCTGGGTGGCACAAAAGGTTAAGTGCTCAACTATTAGCTGAAACATCGGGAGTTCAAATCCACACTCAGGCACCTCAGAAGACAGGGCTAGCGATCTACTTCTGAAAGGTCATAGCCTTGGAAACCTTATGAAGCAGTTTACTCTGCATACATGGGGTCACCATGAGTCGGCGATACAGCTAACAACAACAAGAAAGAATCGGACAAAGGCACTATGGGCCCAAATATTTTATCACTTAAGTTCTTTAGAGTTGATTTTCTTATCAGTGAAAGGTGAGGGAGGGAGTTGACTTTCTAAGTCTTTTTCTCCTACAGTGATTTTACTCACTTATCAGGCAAAATGGCATTCTGGAAGCAGCCATTAAACCCAAACATGGCTGCTGTTCTTTTCTCTGAAACACAGCATTGGAAAAATGCCCTTAAATAAACAATAACACATGAATACATATTCTTCACTTAACATTAACTAAAGCATGCTTCGCTTTCAGTCAATTTAGTTAAACTCTTAGCCGAAAAAGCATGTATTATATAAATGCTAAAACGCTCAGAAGCTATTTGTTGATTTTTGTCTTTCAATTAAAGACAGGGTGCTTGATTTAAGCCCTTGTGTAAGTTAGCTTAATACGCTAATCCAACCACCTTACCTTAGAATTGCTTTGATGAAAGACAGGGGTTTGCACACCATTCTGTATCTTTACAATTGAATAAATTTATTCTGTTGACTTGTTTTTATAAAAAACGCTTTCATATACTTTTAGTCACTAAAAAGCAGAGAGAAAATAAAATGAAAATGGAATAATTTTCTAACATAATTGAAAGGAAAGTACGTCTAAAAGCCTTGGAGCCCCTGATGCATCAATGCAAAACACTTCTAGTGATAAAAACACTCATTTATCTTTGAATAACAAGAGGATTGTACAATATAATTTAAATAAATAGAAAGTATTCAGCCAACAGTTTAAATGCTATATTCTTGGCTGTTGGACATCACAAACCATCAAATAGTCCCTCTTGACCCAGGTAGAAAGAATGAAGTATAGTGAATAGCACATTCTTTTTGGTGTAAAACAAAAGGTAATATCTTTACTTGTCTCCTCAAGAGAGTATCCCAACACACAACACAATGTTCAGCTATTATTAGTTCAGTCAGCTTGCACAATGTGGTCTTGGCAGAAAGAGTCTAAATTCTGAACCAATGAAAGCATTTTCTGAAAACCAATTGTAACATGTTTCCTGCTATATTCTCAATGAAAGAAAGATTAAACTATTATTTGAAAGGAAATGGATCAGAGGTTTGTAAAAATGCAAAACACGCTGACATATGCAAGACTTATTTTGGTAAAGAGAATTCAGTGGCTTGGCCCTTGGGTTCTAAAGCTCCTAAATCATGATGCTTTCTCTCCCCTTGGTTACCCAATAATGCAGAAAACCTGAAATATTTAAGGAAGCAGCAACTATCCAAGATAACCAGTGTGATTTTTTAAAAATATGTTCTTTAATTAATTTTTTTTTTAGGTCTACAAAACTCATGACACCATTTCCCCCAATATGTTGAATTCTATGATTAATTTTAAGAATCAGCTTCTCCTAACTGGTTGTGCTGCCTCCAGTCAGTCTTGCCCCCTACAGCCACTCCCAGTTATTGCTCCCAAAGTGATCTTTCTAAAATGCTAATCAACTGTTTCAAATCTGTCAACGGCTCCCTACTGCTTTCAGAAGAAAATCTAGATAGTGCCGGTACATGTATTAAGGCTCTCTGCCATCTCACCAACCACCACTCTTTCAGCTTCAGCTCTCACCACTTCCCAGCACTCAATCCTGGCTCCAGGTACACTATGCTAGCTGTGGTTTCTCTCTTGAGCCACATCCAGGAGGTCCCTGTACACAACAGTCCCTCTACTTAAAGGCTGCTCATAACTGGGTAACCTTTATTTGATTGTCTACTACATGGCAGGCACTATGCTGAACACTCAGAGAAGTTCAGGAATAAATCACAATTTTAGTCTTCAGGGAGCTCATCCTCTAAAGCCAACCCAATATGTTTAACCTCTTTTTTGCTTTATTTTTTCCTAAACACTTACCTATCTATTTTATTGTGCTTATTTAACTTGTCTATTATTACCTCTCTGCCCCACTAGAATATAAGCTTTGTGAAGACAGAGATTTTTATTTGTTCCTTTGAATCCTCAACACCTACATTACTGGCACACCATAGGAACTCAATACCTTTTGTTGAATGAATTAATAAATGACATAAGGAATGGCTTTATAACATTCTATTATTTTCTGGTACCATACCTTACCAATCATCTACTGTTTGTCACTTAGGCTGCTCCCATGTACTTTTTTAATGACACTTCAGTGAAACTCCATGAAGATAAATCTTTGCCTACATTTCTAATTATTTCCTTATGATCAATTCCCAGAAATGAAATTGCTGGGTTAAAATCTATTACAATTCCACATCAATATATGTAAACAATATTTGCTTCTTCACATGCCTTCTGAATCTGGATATAATCATCCTTGCCAATTTGATAGGTAAAAAAAAATAATAATAATAATAACCCATTGTGGTTTTAACTTACATATTTTTGCAAATTATCTGTTTTTGAAAATGTTTGCTTTAGAGGTTCTCTTTTTTGTAGTTTTCTAAGATGGGTGTGGAGAAGTGATTACTAAAAGAACCACAATGGAGTAGACTTGCACCTCCTTTGGTCTCCACTCATTTTCAATAAAATATGACTACACCAAACTGTCATACTTGTAGATGATACCTGGATGACTGATGATGTCATCCTTGGAAAGGACAGCACCCCATCTTGGTCCCATTCCTGAAACTACACTCAACTGTACAGATAAATTCTTTGAACAAACTACCCTAGGGTGGAACAGTTTCCCAGGCAGCTTCCATTCTGGACTTTAGTGAGAAGCTTCCAGCAACCCTCACATTTGGTCACCTGCCCCGAGTTCAGAAAGCGGTTTAGAAGTCCCGTTCCCTGAAATGTACTCCATCTTTTGATATTAACAAGCACACAAAGAGCCCAGAAATCCAGGGTATTACATGCTTTTTTCACCCTTCTTCCTACACCTTTTTGTTCTGAGAGTAAATACAGGCAGGCAGAGAAAGAAATGTTTAACCTTAAAGAAGCCTCTACCTACCCTTTTCTTAACTTTGATGCAAAATTGACTGTCCATGGATAGCTGGGACTTCAGTTTGGGGTTTTGAAATTCAAGCTCACTTGGAAGACCAATCCCATTCTTTTGCCTCCAGGAAAAGAGGCTAGATAGTGGGAGAGGTATTCCCAGGCAAGTATTTCTCTAATCTTACCACACGGATCCCTGGGTAGGCTCTTCAAGCCTAACACAGAGCTCACTGGCCCCAGTATATATTTTCAGTGAATCACATCAGGATTCTGGCTGCAGAAACTCAGGGCTGCTGCTCGTTTTGGGAAGCCAATTTTTCTTTCCAGTTTAAAAATGTATTAGCAAAAGAATATCATCAAAAGGTCTACTGCTATGATATCAACTAGCGTAAGGAAATCTCAAAGAGGGAAATTTTTCTTTAACGTTTTCTCAGAGTTCCTGCCTTTTTTGAATTTGGTTGAAAAGTTAGGCTATATTCTAAAGTTTTCCTATGGAAAAAGTATTTTCCTTTTCTTATGTTGTCAATTTTTAAATAGGCCCTCAATTTCCAGTTCTTTGTTGAAGGGCTGGCTTTCTTTTGAATCAAAAGAGGAAATAATATCTTCCTTTAAGGCGTAGTCGTTAAGTGCTATGGCCACTACTCAAAGGGTCGGCAGTTTGAATCCACCAGGTGCTCCTTGGAAACTCTATGGGGCAGTTCTACTCTGTCCTATAGGGTCGCTATGAGTCGGAACTGACTCGATGGCACTGGGTTGTTTTTTTTTTTTTTTCCATTTCTAGACTAAGCTATCTTTTGAGGCTGGGTGTTGTGATCTGTATGGGACCAAAGAAGCCATATCTGTTCTCTGTGCCAAACTCACCACACTTAACCTCCACTGATGGTAATGAGAATCGCAGCTGAAAAGACCACAAAAGAATGCCACGCCAGCACTAAACTGTGTTCCTTCTGAATTTAAAATAACATTTAAATGAAATATGCAGCTGTTTAGAATGTGTTTAGGAAGATTTCATAAGATTTTTTTCCCCCCTCAGGCCCCTGGGTAAGTTCAAATGAGAGGTCTGAGTCTAAGTTTCAGGGGAAGGAGATCAAACCACATGAACCTCAATCAGTGTGTGGAAAAGTGGGGGAAATGTTTAGCACCTAAACTAAAAATTGGACCTCAGATCAGTGAGCAACTCATAGCTTTGAGCACTCTGTGGCATTCATTTCTTCCTTCAACAAACAAATACCTGTTTTAAGTATATACTAGGTTTTAGCTATGAAATTAGGTGCCTAGAAGAATGTGGCTACCATGTTACTGAGGAAAACATTCAGAATGCAATTAAACAGGACATTTTAAAATTGACATTGAGTGACATATGTTATAGCAGAAAAAGGAGAAGGTGCTGAGATGAAGAATAACAGAGAAGGATGCACTTTAATCTGGGTGGGTGTCAGGATTGAATTTTGCCCCCCCCCCCAAATATGTGTTATCTGATGTGATTTTCCTGTGAGTTGTAAATCCTGCCTCTATGATGTTAATGAGTCAGGATTAAAGGCAGTTATGTTAGTGAGTTAATGAGTCAGGATTAAAGGCAGTTATGTTAGTGAGGCAGAACTCAATCTACAAAATTAGATTGTGCCTTAAGTCAATCTCCTTTGAGATGTAAAGGAGAGAAGTGGGTAGAGAGACAGGGAGACCTGATACCACAAAGAACAAGAGCCAAGAGAATAGTGCATCCTTTGGACCCGGGGTCCCTGCCCTGAGAAGCTCTTCAACAGGGCAAGATTGATGACAAGGACCTTTCCCCAGAGCCAACAGAGAGAGAAAGCCTTCCCCTGGAGCTGGCACCCTGAATTCAGACTTCTTGCCTCTTAGACTGTGACAGAATAAATTTCTCTTTGTTAAAGTCATCCGCTTGTGGTATTTCTGTTGTAGCAGCACTAGATGACTAAGACAGTAGGCATGGACGGTTTCTAGAATAGGAGATATTTGGGTAGAAGACTTAAGAATAAGAGGGTCCTGGCTATTCAAATGTTTGCTTTTTTCCTTTTTCTCCATAGTAATATAGCAACCAAGAAGCCTCTGGGATCTTGAGAAAGTCAATATTCTCTTCTTGCCTGAATGGCCACCCTGCCATTCAGTTTCCCTGGTAACTTTAGAGGGCCAGATGCTGCCTGTCTCCTGCCATTTGAAGCGCTAGGAGCCAGTCATGGGCAAAGGGTTAACAGAACCCTTTCCCTTTATGCATAAGAGCTTAACCTTTTTGATTATTTGCCAGCACTGTTCCCCTGGTAACCTGATCAGGGTAATATGTCAACTGTTGCTAGGCAACATTACTAATGATAAAAATGGCTCCTGGTTGGTAGATACATTTAGACAGGGGAAAGTATATATACTTCACAGGAAGCCATAACTTTGGGCTTCCCTGAAGGTGATGGGTACTTTTACGACTAGGCCTGTCCTTTGCAAGGACCCTGGGAACTCTGCCTATGCTGTTGTTTCGAGAGATACTGGTTCCTATCGGGTGAGGGCTGCTCACACACCTGCCTAGTGTGGATCTGGTCTTCTTGCAGGAGAGATAGCTCCCAGATGGCTGTGATACTGGTGCCTGGACTGCTGCAAAGATTTCCACAGAAGAATGCCTGCTGCTGCCCTCCTGGCAAGCTGTGGACTCTGAATCCCAATTTTATTTGTAAATGAAACCATGTGTGTGGTCTTGTAAGTCTAAATGTTTGCTTGAACCTAAGAAAATTCCTGGGAGGCTCTGTCGAGCAATCCTTAGGGAAATGGGAGCTTTAGAGCATTGAGAGCTTTTGGTACAAAGTTTGATGGCCTCCAGTTGGGAGGAAATCAACAAAATGAATCTCCACCTGAAACTTGCTTTGCTCTTGCTGCTGTCTGTCTAGGCTTCTCCTCAATGATTCTCTCTATTCCCAGTCTTTTGGTGGGACTAAAGTAGAAGATATTGGAACACTGAAAGGAGTCAGTTCCAGTCTGTGGTTCCCAGTCTTCTGGATTCGTGGTGCAATAAATATTAAAAAAAGTATTGAGGGTGCAAACACGAGGGTGTCAAATTTTATTCTGTCAAGTAATCAAGCCAAAAAACTCAAACCCACTGCCGTCAAATCGATTCCAACTCATAGCGACCCTATAGGACAGAGTAGAACTGCCCTGTAAGGTTCCAAGGCTGTCATCTTCATGGAAGCAGACTGCCACATCTTTCCCCACACAGTGGCTGGTGGGTTCAAATCGCCGACCTTCTGTTAGTGGCAATAACACATACCTCAACTCTGAATGTTGTCTCAAAAAGAAGGTAAATCTCAGCACAGAAGGAGGAAGACAGCCATTCTTAGGCTGAATAAAGTTAACTTCATGAAAACTCACCATGCATACCGCGGAGGCAAGGTCTACCATTAGCAAGGGATGGGAAAAGCTGGCCTTAAAACCTCAAGCCATGTGGTAACTTTTTTTGTTGGTAATTACGGGAAAATGCATTACCCTGACACTGACCCATAGCCTAATGTTTAGGAACACCTGGACCAGATGTCTTCAATGCAGCTCTCCAGGTCTGAAATATTATGATTCAAACCCTGTCCACTCATACAAAGTCTACTTCCATCAGGGAGCTTTCTGCGATGACGTCAGCCTGGTCTCTACTCTGTAAACTATTTACATAAATGCAATCAACACTGTACACCTTTGACATCTATTAAATTTTATCTTGTATCATTAACTAAGTTATTTCCTCTCTGCTCAACTTGCCTATAATGAAATGGCATGGTTTCCCTTTTATTTCACCATAGCACTTAGGCTAGGGTTTGACAAACTTTTTCTGCAAAAGCTCACATAGTAAATTAAAACAAACAACAACAACGAAAACCCAGTTGCCTACAAGTTGGCTCTGATTCATGGCACCCCATGTGTACTTCAGAGTAGAACCATGCTCCACAGGGTTTCAGTGGCTGATTTATCAGAAACTGATCACCAGGTCTTTCTTCCAAGGCACCTCATTCAGTAAGTAGTCAAGCTGCTAATCATTTATACCACCCAGGAACTCCAGATAGTGTAGTTTTGGCTTTATGGGCATATGATCTCTGTTGCAAGACACAGCTCTGCTATTGCAGTACAAAAGCATCCACAGACAACATGTAAACAGATGAGGGTGGCTGTGCTCTGACAGAACTATTTACAAAAACACACAGCAGGCTGGATTTGGTCTGTGGTCCATTGTTTGCCAAGCCCTGTTCTAGGCAAAAGGATAGACTCTCATTGCTTACATGCGAATGAACCAACGATTTCTGCAAAACAATTGACATCGCACTGTTGCTGCTTACTACACCATTGATTTATGCGCTGTTCACTTTTCTACAGCAAAATTGTTTGCTAAGAGCATACAGTTGTTGGAAAGAGAGGGAGACAATAGCTGCCTAGGGAACCAGATGGACAAAATTATCCTTGAATTTGGGCTCCATGGACGACTTCCTCTCATATTAATTATCAACTTACAGTGGAAGAGTCTTTTCATAAATACCGAGGGTTAGAGATGTGAAAGGAAGTCCTGGTGACACAATGGTTAAGCGCTCGGCTGCTAACTGAAAAATCAGGGGTTCAAACCCACCAGCTGCTCTGTGGGAGAAAAGAGCCGGCAATATGTTCCTGTAAAGATTACAGCCTAGGAAACACTACGAGGCAGTTCTATTCTGCCACATGGGGTCTCTATGGGTCGGCATCGACTCAACGGCACCTGACAACTGATGTGCAACATAGTTCTTTATGGTATTGCCGTTGGAGGAGGAGGAGGTGAAGTAGGAGACTGAAGAACAAAACAATGAAGAAAAGGAAGAGGAAAAGGAGGAGGAAGAGCGAACAAGTGATTTTTTAATTTAGTGGATTATTTTAAACCACACCATTTTGCCCACTTTTCTGTCACCTCTAATAAATCATTGACCACAATGAAAGAATATTGTATATGACAAAGTTTTATAATTCTTTTCTCTGAAATTACCAGAATAAAGATTTATGTTAATAAAAGGGTGGTGATTTTGGGGTTTGGCCTTGACAGAGTTTATTCAGTTTTGTAAAGCACTCTAGACAGCATTCCCTAGGAATACCATGTAAATTGTGATGATTGATTGATTGATGGATTGATTGGAGGGCTGTCCCACTCCTACTGTTTTTAAAACATTTTCAGTTGCCAGCAGCGGTTCTGGCCCACTGTGCAGAAATTAGGAGGCAGCTGCCGGCTTCTGCTCTTAAATGACAGCCCAGTGCCAGCCTATTGTTTTGAGACACTTTGTCCCCAAGGGTACTGGATGAGAATTGATGGCCAGGCAACTGGTAACAGTCAACTCTGTTTACCTGTGTGGGAGTTACAATAGAGCATACCTTTGCAGCCCCTGCCTTATGGTTAACGTTCAAAGAAATGGCAGGCAATCGTCCCGTCACCACGCACACTGAAATAATGTATTCCCAGCAAGGCGTTTATTAATAGAACAGCAAAAGGTAGTGTTTTGTTCTTATTGTTTGACACAATACAAGTGCAAGTTACTAGTCCCTGAACATCATGTCCTCATGTTACAGGCAGTGTGGCTGCAACTTGCCGATTATTTGTTTCTTTCAAGGCAGCTTTCCAGACTGTCTTAGCAATTCCCAGTGTTAGGGGACTCTGGAGGCTGAAGACACTGAAGATACCTAATCAGTACTCCACCAGGTATCAGGCTACTCCTGGTCACCTCCCCACCAAGTCACTCACTTCCTCTAAGTTGTTTCTGCAGACCCTCTGGAGAGCCCCAGAAGAGTCCAGATCCAATCAGCTCAGAGTAGCCTGACATTCACAGAGCAGGCCACGATGACCGACAAACAATCCTGGCTGCCACACATGCTCAATAACGCAAGAGAACTTATGTCATGGTACCAAAAGACTCATGCCAAGGAACCCAAATCACCGGAAATACATCATCATCAATAGTGGAGCACATTTCAAAAGTGTTGGTCCGTCGGCCACTTCCATGCCGAGTCCTACCCCTGCCTCATAATAAATAATTAGTAGATGAATAGGTAAAACCTCTGATTCTGCCTACCATTTTCCCGCCACCTCTAAATGAATATGTGTAAGTATAAATTGTACATTGCTTGCTTAGATCCGGGAACTCAATCTGAGGTTGACACCTCTGAGTTCCCGCTTGCTAGCCTGTGAAATAAACTCTTTGTTCCTCTCAAAATCAGCATCTGAGAGTTTGGCTTCTTGCACTCTGGGCACGGACCCACTGGTCCAGTTTCACCAGCACCAGAGACTTCCAGTTAGGAATACATCGTCTCTCCCAATTAATGATTGTACGTCAAATATGTGAAAAGACAATCTTTACCAGGGCACTCCCTAAAATAAGCTGGATGAAATGAAATCAGAAAATGGGTTGCAAAGACATTTATATATGGAAGCTCTCCAACACCCACGCCTCCTTTTGGGGAATTATAATTTCGTTTCCACATACATCCATTGTAGTCTTCTTGGTGGGACTCCCATTCAAGGGTCCCTGCGCTCCTTTTGCCAAAAGCCAACCCAAGCTAGGCCAAAGGATTTATATTTCCATTACAAAGATGGAAAAACCCTTGTAAGGTCTTTTCATTGCAATGCTCATGCTTGGAAATTTTATCAGCCTGTTCCTACACTCCACATCCTTGGAGCCACTCTGGCTTCTGTCCCCATCTAGCATCTCCAGCCTTCTTTGAATTCTGTGAGCTGCTCCACATTCTTCTAGTACATTCCTTTTCTACTTAAGTGAGATAGAATCGGTTTCTGTTGCTTGCTACCAAAGTACCCCAAGTGAGGCAATGAGGTAGTAACTGTTTCAATAAAAACAACAAATATCATTCTCACCTCATTTTTTTTCCCTGCCAGATAGAGCTGTGCATATAACACTGCAGTGAAATTTTTCAGTGTGAAAAAGGTTAAGGGAAATATGATAGGCTGCTAAAAAAATGTTTAGGGTTTAGTGGATTTTAAAAATCAGCAAGTATTTTTAAATAATAAAATAAACAAGAAAGTTTATACTTGTTCTATATGCTGCATGTGGCCTTGTGTTTGGCAAACAGGAAAATACATAATTGCTCTAAGATAGAACGTACCTGTTGGAAAAGCCACAAACTGTTGGGGGAAAAAACACCCCAAGATCAATATGGTTCCATGGTTCTGTTTTACAGGGCAGTTAGCCAATAAATAGGGAGTTGAGTAATTTGCCCTCATAAAGAAATCTGCAGTGGACTTGGGAGAAAAATCGGATTTTATAACTCCCTTTCCAGGCATCTTTCTACTCTCACTACTTCTGCTACCAAGCCAGTCATTGAGTGATATATTAAAAGTTTTGCTTCCTATTACTATGTTCAACTGTAACATTTTACTTCCATATCTTGGTCCTATTTCTGTCTTCCTTTTTAGTATTATTTTAACTGCCTTGAGTGTGTGTATCTTTTCTTTAGTTTTTTTGTTCAGTGTGATTTCATGTGGACAAATCAATTTTCCAAAAATATATCTCTGGTTCAATAGTGTCTATGCTGAAAATGGTAATGTGACTCTTAATGAAAGCATTTCCCTCTTGGATTCTGGTGAATTCTGATCTCTGCTTAAAAATGATTAACCAAATCATGATGCCTTCTCTTCAGGTGAAAATGAGTTCTGCATTCGTAATTTAAATATATGGGCCTGGAAATGTATTACTCCACTTGCAGTGTTCTGCATTCTATGAAGAGTAATTATACGCTTTCACTGTTCAACAGCAATGAACTTGTAATGCAATAATACTCTAATCAATGCCTTATGCTTATATGCGGCCAGACTATCACTCCCTTTAATTTGCGCTACACTGACTTCTCAGAGGAGCATAAAAGAATGAGAGCCTGTTTTCTTTCTTACCTGTAATTGTGTATTTACCTTTAACCCTAGGATTTGATCATAACAAAGGCTGAATTGCTTCTTGTCCTTCAATGGGGCTTTGTGTTCATGGGTAAGCTGCCTAATTGATGGTGTATTTGGCCACCTGAACTCATAAAGATTAAACAATTTAGAACTAAAAGCAGCTATAGTGGTACTTTATAGGGGCAATTATCCTTGTAGCAATTTTGATTTTCTGAACCAGAAACCCAATTACAATGCAATCTTCATCTAATATGTTTTCAGAGAGAGCCAAGGAAGAGACAGAGGCAGTCTTGTGTACTGGAATAAACACTGAGCAAAACACTAAGTGAGCTGAATTCTAGTTTTGCCACTAACTAGTCTGTGATTTGGGCATATTCCTTAATCTCTTTGATCCTAAAATTTATCTGTAAAATAAGTATAATAAAATATGTATTATATATCCTAAATAATTATTAATGAATATATGCATATATATAATTCTCTTTCTGTCTCTCAGAAAATTATAAAGCATTGAGAAAATATAAGGCATTCTTACTAAGAGTTAGCTGCCATGGCAGTAGAAGCAAGCCTTATATATCAGTGGATTCTGACATGGGTCCCGTCTCCTCACCTACCTCATTCACCCTGTAGTAGGCATTCTTCCTCTCTCCACTGAGCACCAGCCATGCCACTTGGGTGGAACTGACCAGCTACCGAGTTGACATAAAACAATCAACATAAGTCTACCTCTCTCGTCAAAATATTAGGTCAGGGATGAATACCCCATCACAAGGCATTCCTGAGTCGCACTGCCTGGTCCAGGGGTGGGCATGCGAATTCAATGTTCCAGTGAGAGTGAATACCAGGACATGTTACTTAATGGTTGAAGGAGGAGAAGACCACTCTTGCTCTGGAGGGTGTGCCGTACAGATGTGCGATGGCAACTGTAACAGCCATTTTGCTGTGAGGGAAACCAGCCAGAGAAATGCACAGGTTAGGGAGATGCAGGGAAATATATTCAAAGCTCTGATTCAACTATACCTAGAGCCTGTACTACTTCTAGGCTGTTTCAAACATGGGAGCCAAAAGGCTTCTTTTTATTGTTGCAGCCATTTTGGACTGGGCTTTTTGATATTGGAATGGAAAACATCCTGACTTACATGTGGACTCCCCGTCACAACAGGAAGTGCAAGGAGTGAGGGGTAAGAAGACATCAAAGAAATGCCGATTACATAAAACAAAAAATGCAACAACTTTAGAAGAGGCTGGCAGATATTCCCTTTCTCTCCCTGCTTCCTTTTCTTTCCGCAAGAGAGATGGTTGAATGTCCTGGAAGGAAGAGCAAAGGGATGGATGAAGAAACAAGTATACCTTCAATTAATCAAGGTAACTCTTCAACGACTTAGATGTGATACCAAAAGCACCACCAACAAAAGACTAAATACTTAAAATGAACTTCATCAAAATTAAGAATTTTGCACATCAAAGGACTTTACTAAGAGGGTAAAGGGGCAACCTACAGAATGGGAGAAACTATTTGGTAAATATTTATCTGGTAAGGGTGTAATATCCAGGATATATAAGGAACTTTTACAACCCAACAACAAACATACAAACAACTAAATGAAAAAAGGGCAATGGACTTAAATAGGCATTTCTCCAAAGAAGAAATCAAAATGGCCAACAAACACATGAAAAGATGCTCAACATCATTAGTCATTAGGGGAATGCAAGTGAAAACCATAATGCGATACCACTTCACAACCACTGGGATGGCTATTATCAGAAAAACGGAAACTAACAAGTGTTGGTGAAGATGTGGAGAAATCGGAACCATTATCCATTATTGGTGGCATGCAAAATGGTGCAGCCACTGTGGAACACAGTTTGGCAGTTCCTAAAAAAGTTAAACATAGAATTATCATATGACCCAGCAATTCACTCTTAGATATAAATTCAAAAGAATTGAAAGAAGGGACTCAAACATAAGATTGTATACCACTGTTCATTGCAGCATTATTTAAAATAGCCTAAAGATGGAAACAACCCAACAGATGAATGACTAAATCAAGTATGGTATATACCCATAAAATGGAGCCCTGGTGGTTTAAATGTTCAGCTGCTAACCAAAAGGTTGGTAGTTTTAATCCATCAGCTGCTCCTTGGAAACCATTTGGCAGTTCTACTCTGTCCTTTAGGGTCACTATGAGTCAGAATCAGCTCTACGACAATGGGTACGGTTACCCATAAAATGGACTATTGAATATTCAGGCATAAAGAGAAATGAAGTTCTGATACATGCTACAACATGGATAAACCTTGAAAACATTATGATGAGTGAAATAAGTCAGGACAAAAGGACAAACATTGTATGATCCATTTACATGAATTATCTAGAATAGAGATGTGCACAGAGATAAAAGTTGATTAGTGGTTAACAGGAGCTGGGGAGAGGGAGAAGAGGTCATTGAGTTTCTGTTTAAGGAGTTCTGCTGGCACAGAACTGCTAACTTGGCTGCCAACTGAAAGATCAGCAGCTGCTCCAAAGGAGAAAATGTGACAGTGTGCTTCTGTAAAGATTTACAGCCTTGGAAACCCAATGGGGCTGTTCTACTCTGTTCTGTAGGGTCACTATGAGTCAGAATCGACTCTAAGGCAATGGTTTGGTCTGAGTTTCTGCTTGCGGGAATGTAAAACCTTTGGAAATGGATGGTGATGATGGTAGCACAACATTGTGAGTGTAATTAAGGCCACTGAATTGTACACTTAAAAAAAAAAAACAAAACACAAGACTGTTAAAATAGCAATTTTTTTCTCCTGACATATATTTTACCACAAAAACAAACAAGCAAATATTGGTGACTTGACACAATGTAAATTTAGAATTAACTTTTCTGTGGGAGGGAGGGGGTACAGAGAAATAGGCTCCTTGCAGTCATGCAAGAAGCCACGTTGATAGAGTCTGCAGTTCTGCACATCAAGCTTCCAATAGCACCCATGTGATCCAGTTATTAGATGTGGAAAGCCAGTGAAAAGAGGATCAAGGACATTCCATTGACTACAACTCAATCACATGGCCTAACCTAACTGCAAAAGAAACTGGGAAAAGTAGCTTTGTGGTCTTCTAGGGAGAAAGGGGAAAACTGGCTTGGTGAAAAGCTAGCTGGTCTCTGCCTCACCCATATAGGGGCAATGGTTTTTGGCTTGTGGGTTTTGGTCAGACATGTTGTATGCAGCAAAATCCAATGTGTACCAGAGCCAGGCAGATATTATAAAGTCATGAAACCACCCAGTCATCATATAATAGAGAATGACAGAGACTGGGTCCGCCAGAGAGCCCATTTTGACTAAAGGAGAGAGCCGTTGTTCAGGCAGCCAACTGTCCTCCCATTGGAATTTGAATTCAGTGTTTCCAGATCACCTTACTTCTTAAGACGAATTAGAAATCTAGATTTTATGTGCAATTTTTGATTCAAATATATGGGAAAATCATTTATTTTTTAAACAACAAGAAAATCCTAAAACATTCATTTCTGCTAGCCAGTTCCATTTGCTGGCCTTCAGCTTGTGACCCACACTGCAGACCTCTTAGCCTATCAGTAATTATTTTGAGGATATAACTCTAATCCATATGCATGTATATTTAGTAAAAATTATGGAAATATGCCATCAGTTTATATTTCAAATATTACTAAATGTTAATTTCTTCTAATCAATTAGATAAAATTAAAATAAACTTTTTAACGTTTTCTTCCCACACTCTGGGGGATTATGACATATGTACCATATTTTGGAGACAACTAGTCTCCTTCCTTTGGCAATTAAGATTTTCCTTAGAAATTTTTGTTCTCTAAAACCTTTTTCTTATATTGGATAATTAGACTGGGTATGCAATTAAGTTAGTCTGAAGTGATTAGACCTACTATGTTGCCTATCAATAGATTTTCTTTTAGTGATTTCTGGCAACGTACGATGTTGACAGTCTCTTAACATTGTCTGAGGGCCCTTTCTTCCCTAAACAGAATGATTGCTGCTCATCCCCAACTTTTGAGATGGCAACTATCCTAAGAGCATTGAATTTGTTTAACCTCAAAGGGTACATACATATTTCTACTATTTGTAGAAAACCACTTCTGACTGTGAAAATAATACAGAATTCCAGGAATTACATATTTGATAAACTAGGGAACAGAAATATGTATACCAAGAAGAATTTACATAAAGTATATGCAATAGATAAATATCATATAATATCCGATCCAAACATAATATTCAGGCCTGGAAAAATACTTGTTGAGCAATTTCTTTTATGTATAACCTAAAATTTTTTACAAAGTATATTTTTCAAATTTTATTTATTATTTTGTATAGCATTTTTCATTGTATAGATTCTTCCCTCAACTTCCTGAGTTCAGTTTAATCTAGAATTATTTGGCAGCAAAAGGCAGAGGCTGTAATTAAATACTATCCCTTGGGCATATCATAGACTTGATTATAAAAAGGAAAGTAAGAGGAAAAGTCTAAGAAAATGTTTTCATGTCAACTGGTGCTTGAATTAGAGAGTTGAGAGAAATGCATGGAAGTATTCAAGTCAAAAACAAGTATAGACGTGTTCAGGTCATTGAGGTCAGTGTGGACGTTGAATAATACAGACCCACTACTAACGATTGTTCAAAGCATTAAAGAACACCTTGTTTTTTATTTCCTTTTGTGTCTCTTGTTTCACTTCCATCTGACCTTACCTAAGAAGTTGTCCTTAAGCCTTAAGGTTGTGCTTGTTTATTTTTTATTTTATTTAATAACAGCTTTATGGAGATATAAAGGAGTCCTGGTGGCACAGTGGTTAAAGTGCTTGGTTGCTAACCTAAAAGTTGGCAGTTTGAACCCATCAGTCGCTCCACAGAAGAAAGATGTGGAAGTCTGCATCTTTAAAGGTTTACAGCCTTGGAAATCCCATGGGGCAGTTCTACTCTGACCTTTAGGGTCGCTATGAATCGGAATTGACTTGAGAGTGGTGGGTTTGGTTTGATTATGGAGATATAATTTACATGCTATACAATTTACCCATTTAAAGTGTATAATTCAATGATTTTTTTGGTGTATTCATAGAATTGTGTAACTAGCACAATTTTAGATAGTTTTCATTACCCCCAAAAGAAACACTATATTTAATAGCAATTACTCTCCATCTTTTCTCAACATTTATCTATCTCAACCATTAATCTACATTCTGTCTTGATATATTTACCTATTCTGGGCATTTTACATCAAAGGCATCATACAATATGTGGTTCACTTAGCAGAATGTTTTCAAGGTTCATCCATCAGTACTTCATTATAATTTATTTCTAATAATATTCCATTGCATGGATATACTACATTTTATTTATGCATTCATTAGTTGATGGACATTTGTGTCATTTCCACTATTTGGCTACTAATAATGCTGCTATGAACATCATCGTACAAGTTTCTGTTGGACATATGTTTACATTTCTCTTGAGTATAACATTTAGGAGTGGAATAGCAGTGTCATACGGTAACTCTATGTGTAATGTATGGGGAATTGACTGATATTCAAAGAAGCTGAACTGTTTTATATTTCCACCAGCAATGGATGAGGATTTTAATTTCTCCATAGCCTTGCCAACACTTGTCATTGTCCATCTTTTTTTTATTATAACCAATACTGATGGATGAGAAGGAGTAACTCATTGTGGTTTTGATTTGCACATGCCTGAGAGCTAACACTATGAGTCAGAACTAACTTGATGGCAATGGGTTTGGTTTTTGAGAGCTAACAAATTTATTTTTTAAGCCTTTACATCGGATCAGTAAAAATAGGGAAAATTAAATAGCTTCCTATTAAACACAAAACTTTTTTTTTTATTAACTTTTTTGAGCTTCAAGTGAACGTATACAAATCAAGTCAAACTGTCACATATAAGTTTATATACACCTTACTCTGTACTCCCACTTGCTCTCCCCCTAATGAGTCAGCCCTTCCAGTCTCTCGTGACAATTTTGTCAGCTTCCAACTCTCTCTATCCTCCCATCCCCCCTCCAGACAGGAGATGCCAACACAGTCTCAAGTGTCCACCTGATACAAAGAGCTCACTCTTCATCAGCATCTCTCTTCTACCCACTGTCCAGTCCCTTTCATGTTTGATGAGTTGTCTTCGGGAACGGTTCCTGTCCTGGGCCAACAGAAGGTTTGGGGACCATGACCGCCGGGATTCCTCTAGTCTCAGTCAGACCATTAAGTCTGGTCTTTTTGTGAGAATTTGGGGTCTGCATCCCACCGATCTCCTGCTCCCTCAGGGGTTCTCTGTTTTGCTCCCTGTCAGGGCAGTCATAGGTTGTGGCCGGGCACCAACTAGTTCTTCTGGTCTCAGGATGATGTAGGTCTCTGGTTCATGTGGCCCTTTCTGTCTCTTGGGCTCTTAGTTATCGTGTGACCTTGGTGTTCTTCAATCTCCTTTGATCCAGGTGGGTTGAGACCAATTGATGTGTCTTAGATGGCCGCTTGTTAGCATTTAAGATCCCAGATGCCACATTTCAAAGTGGGATGCAGAATTAAACACAAAACTTTTAATGCAGACCTGTGTTAATAGTATGAGCCAGAAGAAGAGATGAAGCAAAAGGGAAGGATTTTATTCCTATTTCACTAGACCTAACATCAAATTTCCCAGTAGAATGGCACATCTGTGGGTTTTTTCCATGTGTAAACTAAACTCACAGCAGTTACTATTTTAACTGTATTTTTATGAGACCAGAAAGAACCTCTTAAATATGTGTCCGTTACTTCACTCCTCAACTTAACAGTGACTTCTGATCTCATCCAAAATCAAAACCAGAGCCTTTTCAAATCCCCTTGAGGCTCTACACCAGTTCAATCCCACTACCTCTCTTTCCTCATTTCCTGCCACTTTCCCTTACCAGTCCCTTTACTATAGTTACACTGGCCTTCTTGATGTCCCTTGTGTATATCAAGCACGGCCCCACTTCTGGGTCTTTGCACTTGCTGTTCCCTCTGCTTGGTAAGCTCTTCCCCAGATACTTCCATGGCTCCTTGCTCCTTCATAGCCTTCAGGTCTTTGCTCAAATATCACCTTCTCCATAAAGGTCCCCCTAACTGCCCAATCATCATGAGTCGGAATCGACTCGATGGCACTGGGTTTGGTTTGGTTTGGAACTGCCCAATGTAAAACAGTGCCCCACTAGCACTTCCTGTCCCCTTTACTCTTAACTTTTCCTCATAAAAAAAAAAAAAATAGCACTACCAAATTCTGGCATGTTGTATGTGTTTGTATAATTATGCTTATTACTATCTCTTCCCTAGAATATAAACTCCAGAATGTGGGGCTTTGTTTATTCTGTTCACTGCTATATCCCCCATATGCCTTGAAGCACATAGTAGGCTCACAATCAATGTTTGTTGAACAAATGGCTAAATGTCTTATTGGAGGAGGACAACTGTTATTCTACAAAGTGACCTCTAACTCATCAATAGAGTGAAACACTGTTGTCAAAAAGGGAATGAAAGAGTTTTTAGAACCAAGAACAAAAATGTAACTAAAGGAACCACAGGAGAAAATTAAGCTTTAAATAGCCTCTGGTCTTAACTTGGCCATTCTGATCTTGGGACATGTAAATGGGAAGAAACAGGGAAAAATAGATTCCAGTCCCCAAAACAACCCAAAATTAAAAAAAAAATTATCTAAGGCATTTTAAAGAAAGAGCGGATGTCTAATATGACCATTCTGGAATCAGGGGAATAAAATTTGTGTCATTTCATTTACAGCAGTTTTGTTGCAGTTCAACCCTCTGAGGAGAGTTGAGATGGGGGTTGTAAGGAGTTCGAGGAAGTCTGCAGTTGATGAGGGAAAAAGAGAGCACTGTTGTGTTGTTGTTGTTGTTAGGTGCTGTCGAGTCGGTTCCGACTCATAGCAACCCTATGCACAACAGAACAGGACGCTTCCCGGTCCTGCGCCATCTGTACAATAGTTGTTATGCTTGAGATCATTGTTGCAGCCACTGTGTCAATCCACCTTGTTGAGGGTCTTCCTTTTTTCCACTGACCCTGTATTTTGCCAAGCATGATGCTCTTCTCCAGGGACTGATCCCTCCTGAAAACATGTCCAAAGATGTAAGACGCAGTCTCACCATCCTTGTTTCTAAGGAGCATTCTGGTTGCATTTCTTCTAAGACAGATTTGTTCGTTCTTTTGGCAGTTCGCGGTATATTCAATATTCTTCGCTAACACCACAATTCAAAGGTGTCAATTCTTCTTCAGTCTTCCTTATTCATCGCCCAGCTTTCGCATGCACATAATGCGATTGAAAATACCATGGCTTGGGTCAGGCGCACCTTAGTCTTCAAGGTGACATCTTTGTTTTTCAACACTTAAAAGAGGTCCGTAGCAGCAGATTTACCCAATGAAATGTGCCATTTGATTTCTTGACTGCTGCTTCCGTGGCTGTTGATTATGGATCCAAGTAAAATGAAATCCTTGACAACTTCAATCTTTTCTCCATTTATCACGATGTTGTTTATTGGTCCAGTTGTGAGGATTTTTGTTTTAGTTATGTTGAGGCTCAATCCATACTGAAGGCTGTGGTCTCTGATCTTCATTAGTAAGTGCTTCAAGTCCTCTTCACTTCCAGCAAACAAGGTTGTGTCATCTGTATAACGCAGGTTGTTAATGCATCTTCCTCCAATTCTGATGCCCCGTTCTTCTTCATGTAGTCCAGCTTCTCGGATTATTTGCTCAGCATACAGATTGAATAGGTATGGTGAAAGGATACAACCCTGACACACACCTTTCCTGACTTTAAACCACTCAGTATCCTTTTGTTCTGTCTGAACAACTGCCTCTTGATCTACGTAAAGTTTCCTCATGAGCACAATTAAGTGTTCTGGAATTCTCATTCTTCGCAAGGTTATCCATAATTTGTTATGATTCACACAGTCGAATGCCTTTGCATTATCAATAAAACACAGGTAAACATCCTTCTGGTATTCTCTTCTTTCAGCCAGGATTCATCTGACATCAGCAATAATATCCCTGGTTCCATGTCCTCTTCTGAAACTGGCCTAAATTTCTGACAGTTCCATGTCGATATTCTGCTGTAGCCGTTTTTGAATGATCTTCAGCAAAATTTTGCTTGCATGTGATATTAATGATATTTCTGCATTTGGTTGGATCACGTTTCTTGGGAATAGGCATAAATATGGATCACTGCCAGTCAGTTGGCCAGGAAGCTGTCTTCCGTATTTCTTGGCATAGACCAGTGAGCACCTCCAATGCTGCATCCATTTGTTGAAACATCTCAGTTGATATTCCATCAATTCCTGGAGCCTTGTTTTTCACCAATGCTTTCAGAGCAGCTTGGACTTCTTCCTTTAGTACCATGGGTTCTGATCATATGCTACCTCTTGAAATGGTTGAACATCGACTAATTCTTTTTGGAATAATGACTTTGTGTATTCCTTCCATTTTCTTTTGATGCTTTCTGCATCGTTTAATAATTTCCCCATAGAATCCTTCACTATTGCAACTCGAGGCTTGAATTTTTTCCCTCAGTTCAGCTTGAGAAATGCCGAGTGTGTTCTTCACTTTCGGTTTTCTATCTCCAGCTCCTTGCACATGTCATTATAATACTTTATTTTGTCTTCTCAAGCAGTCCTTTTAAATCTTCTGTTCAGCTCTTTTACTTCATCATTTCTTCCTTTTGCTTTAGCTGCTCGACATTCGTAAGCAAGTTTCAGAGTCTCCTCTGACATCCATCTTGGTCTTTTCAATGACCTCTCGCTTTCTTCATGTATGATGTCCTTGATGTCATTCCACAACTCGTTTGGTCTTCGATGACTAGCGTTCAGTGCATCAATTTTATTCTTGAGATGGTCTCTAAATTCAGGTGGGATATACTCAAGGTCATATTTTGGTTCTCGTGGACTTGCTCTGATTTTCTTCAGTTTCAGCTTGAACTTGAACTATGAGCGATTGATGGTCTGTTCCACAGCCGGTTCCTGGCCTTGTTCTGACTGATGATATTGGGCTTTTCCATTGTCTCTTTCCACAGATGTAGTCAATTTGATTCTTGTGTGATCCATCTGGTGAGGTCCATGTGTATAGTTGCCATTTATGTTGGTGAAAGAAGGTATTTGCAATGAAGAAGTATTTGATCTTGCAAAATTCTATCATTCGATCTCCAGCATTGTTTCTGTCACCAAGGCCATATTTTCCAACTACCAATCTTTCTTCTTTGTTTCCAGCTTTTGCATTCCAATCACCAGTAATTATCAATGCATCTTGATTGCATGTTCATTCAATTTCAGACTGCAGAAGCTGGTAAAAATCTTCTATTTCTTCATCTTTGGCACTAGTGGCTGGTGCATAAATTTGAATAATAGTCATTTTAACTGGTCTTCCTTGTAGGCATATAGATATTATCCTATCACTGACAGCATCGTACTTCAGGAAAGATCTTAAAATGTTCTTTTTGCCAGTGAATGCATCACCATTCCTCTTCAAGTTATCATTCCCAGCATAGTAGACTATATGACTGTCCAATTCAAAATGACCAATACCAGACTATATGATTGTCCAATTCAAAATGGCCAATACCAGCCCATTTCAGCTCACTAATGCCTAGGATATCAGTGTTTATTATCCATTAATAATCAAGCAGTGTTGTACAACAAGCTATTTATTAGGTCCCTGGTGGTGCAGTGAGTTAAGAGCTTGGCTACTAATGGAAAGGTCAGCTGTTCAAATCCACCAAATGCCACTTGGAGACACTGTGGAGCAGTTCTGCTTTGTCCTATAGGGTTGCTATGAGTCCTAATTGACTTCAAGGCAATGGGTTTGGTGGTTAGTTTTTTTGTTTCACATTGATAGTCACATGCAGGGGAGGAGATCCCCCAAAGTTGGAGGTCTTCCAGAGGCAAGGGTCACAGGGAGCCACCAGAAGAAGAAGAGGGAATGGAAACTCCAGGTAAGAGAAGAAGGGATAGGGGAGCTGACATGTACTTGCCATGTCATTCTTCAGCAAGTTGGAAGTCTCTGGGTCAGAGAGCTCTGAAGAACAGCTGTAGCTCTAAGAATCCTTATAACTACAGGCTGTGGGTAGCAGATGTCAAACACAGCTTCATGGAGTATCTATGGAAGGCAGACTCTAAGTGGCTTAAAGTCTGCTTATTTAGGCTGTTTTTAGAACAATTGGGTGCATACAACTTTGAGTTTGATGCTGGCAGGCTTTTTTTGGTTAATGGGACTCAGTTAGCTGTGAAGAAGTAAATAACCCGGGGCCAATACACAAGGGACAATTTTTGCTCATTTATGTAACAGAGAGAGGAGGACGGAGGAAGATATCTAAGTCATTATTTCCCTTTATGTTTAATCCAAATGACCTTCACTTACTTAGGCGAATATGAAAATTGTTTATAGAATAGGCCTGAAAATTGGCCATCTTAAACGATGCTTGCTTAAAAGCACTTAAAAGTAATAGGTAATCATATACATGCAAGTGTCAGTATTTGCCAACATCTGTCCTAAATGCTTGTCCTACATGGCCTGCTTAATCTTTATACTAATCCTGTGAGATAGACCCTATCCTGAATACACAGACAAGGAAATGAGGCATAGGGAGCAATGAGCAACTTGCCCAAGGCCACTCCAGTATTAGATGACAGCACTGGGTTACTGACGTGCTTTTGTGGACTTGTGGGACCACAGTGGGAGGTGGTTTACACATTGGCTTGTTGTCAACATTTCAGTTCTTTGTTATGAAAAATCATTCTGGAATGATTCTGTGGGTTTGCATGTGCTTTCAAAAGGTACTAAAGCTTTCTACAAATTAAAGCCAAAGTCAGTTTAATTAAAGCAAACTTTATTATGCCTTAATTCTTTTGCTTATTGGAACATATCCAAGATATCTATAATCTGTTAAATGAGACAAGATTATTAAGGTGACAGAATCAAACATCAAAGTGTCAGCACTTTTCTAACTTAACAGTAAAACAAACAGAAAAAATTAAAACTGCGTGTGTATAAATGGCCTACATTTTGCTAGTTATTGCTGCATGTATGATTCCAGTATATCCATTGATTGGCAAGAGCTGCTAAAAAGAGTAGAGATTGATTTTTCTTGCTAATTCATCCCTTAAATTGAATACTTCTTTTTACCATTATTTCCAAAGATGAAGTAATTTTAAACACAGGTGATCGTGAAGCTATAAATACAGGCCTGTATGAAGTTATTACCTAGATTAGCCACATAATAAAAAAAGGGAGACAATTCTAATTTCATAATAATTTAATCTCATAGTGACCAAAATTTTCATATATGTTTCATCGTAGTTTGCCATAATATGATGCAGAGCCATTTATGCCTATAAGGCCAAAGAATGATATTGTACTTCAAAATATTTTAAGTCCTTAACATTAATGCAGATTCAATTTATGCCCATTTGAAGTTTATATATTAATAAGGAACTAAGTCAAGAACAAAATAACCCACTGAGAAACGACAAAGAAGGACTTACATCTGTAGCTGGTGTAGCCTCCTAGGTTGAAGTGCTCCCTGCCAAACATAACAGGTTCACAGCACATTAACTTTGATGGTGACTAGGATGGGATAACATAAAAGCAAAAATTACTCCATAATCCGTAATCATGCCAGATCAGAGATATCATATAGACACCATGCAACCATAAACATGAAAAACAAAACAAAATCCAATCTCTCAACTAACAGGAGTGACTGACTACCTGTTTGCTAATGACTGTTCTAGCTCTACTTAGTTCCTTTCACCTCTTAGATAAAATTACCAATGTAATCACTGATTTGTAGCTTTTTGACAGCAGAACAAATCTTCACTTCCATGGATCCTCCCCAAAATCACCTGCAGGAGCCAAAATCCTACCACAAGCACCTTTTAACCTCTCTATTACCAAGAGGTCCCACAATTCTTCATGGCATATGGTCTCCCCTGCTGCAACAAGCTTAATAAAACTAATTTTGTTTGACTGCAGGAATGTTTCTGATGGTCTTTGAAACCATAGTATGTGTCTGTGTAAATATTATACATATATGATTTCAGTAAGCGATTAATGGTGTGAAGAAAACAAGCAATTGTGGTGTGTAGGGATGATATTTTATATAAGGTGACAGGAAAGGCTTGAACACAGTGAAGAGTAAATCCAACAAAAATCTAGGAAAGAAGACTCCAGGTAGAGAGAATATCAGCCACAGTGGATGCATGTCTGAGGGAAAGCCTGAAGGATGGCTCAGATAGAGAAGAGTGAGCAAAGCACAGTGAGATGGCATGAAGTCAGAAAGATGGCCAAATCATGGAGGGCTTTATGGGCTCCAGAAAAGAGTTTGGACTTGATGTCTAATGTTATGAGTAGCCACTGAATGGTTTGAGCAGGGGTGTAACATAACCTGATGTACTTTTATAAAAGGCTGACTCAAGAAACAAGAATAGAAGCAGAGAGACCAATTAGGAGACCAGTTGGTGGAATCTGTGTGAAAGAAGATGGTAGCTTGGATTAAGATGGTAGAAGGGTGGGGGGTTTTGATGCGGATTCAGGAAATACCTTATTGAGTACATACTGTGTAAATATTATTGGGGGTAGGAACCTTGAAGGTCATATAGAATGTCAACAGGTAGAGAGGGCGTGGGGAAAAGAAGCAGCCAGAGTAGAAGATTTTAGCTAGAAGAACAAAGGACATATAAAAGGAAAGAGCTAGCAGTTGAGTTATCATAGAGCAGTTGTTCTGGAAGTGTAGTTCCCTTACCAGTAGCATCAGCGTCACCTGGAATTGGATTGGAAACGCAAATCCTCACACAGACCCACTGAAATCATAGACTCTGGGGTTGGCACCCAGAAATCTGTGTTTTCTAAGCCCTGCAGATGTTTCTGATGCCAGCAGTGTTGGATTGTGCTGGAAAGATCAATGAGTACCCATGCTCCTGAAAACCTGGATGAGGGTCTCTATTGCATTTGGTAGCTCCCAGAGAGGTCATGAGAGTTTTATGAGCAGGAGAGTGATAAAACTAGAGTGGAAATTCAGGAGTGTTAAACTGACAGCGAAGGCAGTGGTAAGTCAGGGGTTGAATTCTTGCTTTCCTTGAGGGAGACCCAGGTTTGATTCCCGGCCAAGGCCCACCATGCACAGCCCACTCGTTTGTCAGTGGAGGCTTGTGTGTTGCTGTGATGTTGAACAGGTGTCAGTGGAGCTTCTAGAATAAGACAAACTAGGAAGAAAGGCCTGGTAATAAAATTTTTTTTTTTTTTTTTTTTTAAATCAGCCAATGAAAACTGTATGGATCGCAATGGTTTGATCCTGTTGTTCATGGCATCATCATGACTCAGGGGCCAGCTTCACAACAACTAACAACAAAAGTCAACAGCAATAAAAGGTAAAATCTTACCTGGATGAGACTGGAGGTCAGTGCAAGTTAAGAGACTATCAACTACCTGGTTGTGAAAAACCAAGATGAATCTGAAAGCTGTTATCGAAGGAAGTATCTAAGACATGGCAAGTCATTTGATTCATGGAGATGATAAGAAAGAGGAGTTTAAAAATGGCTCCAATTATTCTTCTTCAGTTTTCATGGAGAGTAGAGATTCCATTAACTGATAGGGAGAACACTATAGGCGGAGTGAGTTTAGAGTGGGAAACAGAAACCATTACTAGGAAGTAAATGTTGGGGCTGCACTTGAGTTGAGCTACCTTCCTATTCTGGAATTTTCTCCCCATCAGACTGTAAGCTTCCCGAAGGTACAGACTGCCACGACATTATTTAAGCTGGTCCACAACATCTAACGTATTAAAACAAAAAAACCAAATCCGTTGCCATCAATTCAATTCCAATTCATGGCGATCCCATGTGTTATAGAATAGACCTGCTCTATAGAGTTTTCTTTGCTGTAATCTTTATGGAAGCAGATAGCCAGGCCTTTCTTCCATGGCACCACTTGGTAGGTTTGAACCACCAACATTTAGGTTAGTAGATGAGTGCAAACAGTTTGTGATAACCGGGGAGCCCTGTCTAACATATAGAGGGTTCACTTTATTAAACTGAGTGAGTGAATGGTATAAGCAGTTTAATACATCCCAGGCATTCAGTTAGACATATCCAGGTGCTGGGTAGTTCAAACAGTTTAATATGCTTGACTGCTAACCAAAAGGTTGGTGGTTCAAGTCCACTTAAAGACTCCCTGGAAGGAAGGCCTGATGATTCACTTTCAAAAGATGAGCCATTGAAAACGCCGTGGAGCACAGTTCTACTCTGACAAACAAGGGGTCACCATGAGTTGGAGCTGGCTCCATAGCAACCGGTATTTGGTGTGTGTGTATCTACTAGAAAGTCTGGAGCCCAGTCAAGCTGCTGGAGAGTGGTCAGAACCAGGGTGTCACCTGGAAAGTCACCCACCTAGGGCTTCTTGCTGAGGGAGGTGAGGAGATCTAGGGTAATGTTGAGCACAGCTGAGAACAGCACAGGTCTAGGATGTGAAGAGGTGCGCTTATATAGGGGCGAGAGAAGACAATCCAGTGAAGGAAATAAAGGAGTGGGCAGGGAGATAGGAAGAAAGCCAGAATAATCGTGTTCCACTGGATGAATACGACTTTCAAAAATGGGATGGCTCTTGTAATTGGAAAGGGCCCCTGGGTGACGCAAACAGTAAACTGCTCAACTACGACCCAGAAGGTTGGCAGTTCAAACCTACCCAGAGTGCCTCAGAAGACAGGCCTAGTGATCTGCTTCTGAAAGGTCACAGCCTGGAAAACCCTATGGAGCAGTTCTACTTTGCAACACATGGTCACCATGAGTAGGAATCAACTTGAGGCAACTAATAATATAATTGGAAAGGTTCCTATAATCCTGCTCTCCTTGGTGATAAAAGAAGTATAAAACCATAGTGCTAAAATGTTCGTAATCTTATCAAAGGAATAATGACAAAAAGCATAGGGAAAGAAAATAATTACCAGAGACATCTTGATTATTTGGACAGGGCTGTGGTATTGCAAAGCTCCATGGAGCTCTGTTCAAATCAAGAGTTCACAGGTGAATCGCACCCCTAGAAGTGGGCATTGCATAGCTACTACAGCTACATGCATCACACCAGTGTTTGCAGATGTCACTGAGCTGGAAATGAAGCATTTCCAAGGAAGTTTTCATCTCTAAAAATCCAGGTGAGCAAAAAGGAAGACTTTTTGAAGAAGCTAGGACTGACCTCAGCGGGGTCATGAAGGATATGTTAGAAACATCCAACATTAAACTATATCATCGAAGGTTAAAAGGTAGGCTTAAGTGAACAAATGCAAAGAACCACTTAAGGTTCTAGGTCCTCTGAAAAAATCGCCGTTCTCTGAAAATGCCAGATTCTTTCATGGCTTTGCATAAGCTGTTCCTTTGCCTTCAATGCCTTTCCCTTCTCAGGTGGGAACATTCTGACTTATGTCTTCTGTGAATGCTTTCCTGACTCCCTAAAAAAACACTCTTTTATCAGTTTGTGTGTACCTCTACTACAGGACTTTCAAGCTGTCTTGTGCACGGTAACGCTGGATGTTGAATTTTTTAGTGACTACCTTTTTGCTAAATAACATAAAAATCATGGTAAAATTGTTCTTGTTTATAATAGACCACCTCTGAGTCTGTTCTTGTCTGTGATAGACCAATCAAGTTATCCTGGCCACTGTTAAGTTATTGTTTTCAACAGATCAACCAAGTTCATGGGTTATATTATGACCACTGTCAACTAATTGTTGGTAGGAAGTTAAAAAATAGTTACTTGCTTCTATCCTCAAGCTGCCCTATAAACTTGATATCAACCCTCAGTTCACAGCCCCTCTGACAACAAGAGTAAACAGAGTCTTCTCTTTCCATCTGGAGACATTGGGTTCTCTAATTATCTCTAATTGCTTGGACTACTGCAAATTCCATGCATAAAATATGTTTCTCATCTTTCCCTCTTATAAATTTATAATATTGTTACAGTAGGTTTTCATGATTTTTAAAATTATTCCTATTTTAGATATTTTTGCAGCTAAATAATGAGTTTGTTCTGCCTCTTTTAAAAACATTTCCATATTGCCCAGGCTCTTTTCAAAACCAGTTTAATTTTTTATTTCCAAAGTTAAACATATTCAGTTCAGAAAAGAAGAAAATATTATACATCCTGTAGGTAAGCTAGCACTCTTTTGTTTTATATCTCCTGTTCTTTTCTCTATACATACTGTTTTAAAACTCAAATCATACATTTTATATCCTAGAGTTAAACTGTTTTTTTTGTGTGTGTGTGTGTATCGCTACTGTACATCCTTATAAACAACACTGCATTGAAAATACTGTTCACTCAATCACAGCACTCAGCCTTGAAACCTCCTTAGGTTATATTCCTACAACTGAAATTACTGTGCTAAACAACTTGTATATTTTAAGAGTTTAGCTATAAATTGTCAAATTATCTCTCTCTTTAGAACCCTATCAAGTAGGTGTCTACTTTACTATGGATACTGTGATGGTTAAGGTCATGTGTCAACTTGGCTAGGCACGATCCTCAGTGGTTTGGCAGTTATGAAGTAGTTTGGCAGCTCTTTAATGATGCAATTAGCTCCATAATGAGATCCGATATAATGTCATCACCTCCATGATGAGATCTGCTGGGAGCAGCCAATCAGTTGAAAGGTAGTTTTCTTGGGCGTGTACAATGCAACCAAAACAGGTGGACCTTCTGGCAAGGCTTACTGGCTTTCTCTCTCTCTGGATCCTGCATCCGGCTCCCGTTCAACTGACCTCCCGTTCTTGGGACTAAAGCTAGCAGCTTATCTGACGTCTTACCTGCCGATCTTGGGATCTAGCAGCCTCCGTAGCCTGTGATCCAGAGGCCTGCTGTCTGATCCTCTGACCTTGGATTCGCCAGCCCCTGTGGCTACGTGAGTCAGGAGAAGCCTCCAGCCTGACCCCAGAATTGGGACTTCCCAGCCTCTACAATCGCACAAGACATTTCCTTGGTGTAAGTAGTCTCTCTCTCTACGTATTTGTACGCTTCACTGGTTCTGCTTCTCTAGAGAACCCAGCCTAAGACAGATAAAATTGCTAAGACTGGGTACAATTGCTATTTTCAATATTTTATAAATTGATGGCCAATCCATTATATATCACTGACTTAATGTGCATTTATTTGATTACTACTACGCCACCAGGATTTACGTTTGATTACTAGTGAGAATGAATACATTTTTATAATATTCATTCATTGGCCATTTTATTTCTTCTTTTTATTACTATTCATTTACTTCTTTTTATGAATGTCTTTCTTATTAAGATGCAAGAGCTTTTTATATACTGTAGTTATCAATCTTTTGTCATTTATGTTTTAGATGTTTTCTTGACCTGTTGCTTGCCTGTTAATTTCATTTACGGTGCTTTGAGGGCATTATAAAATACCAAGCCAAACGAGTTGGTTCTGACTCCTGGTGACCCCATGTGTGTCAGAGTGGAACTGTGCTCCATAGTGTTTTTGATGGCTAATCTTTTGGAAACAGATCACCAGGCCTTTCTTCTGAGGTGCATCTGGGTGGATTTGAACTGCCAATCTTTTGATTCATCGCCAAGTACTTAACTGTGCCACCCAGGGATGCCATGAGGGAAGCTTTAATATTTGTGAAAGTAAATCTACCCATGTTTTCTCTTATATGGAAGCCCCTCAAAGAAGTGTACACAAAGCTTGATTTAGAATTTTGTCAATGTTGGGAAAAGCAGTATTGTCAGTGTTTGGAGAAGTTCTGCCTCAGGGTCTGGAAATCAGACAGGTCTAAGTTCAACACAGGAACTGACATATTACATGTATTTGAATGAGTTACTGAACCTCCCTTACCTAAGTTCCTTTATCTATAATATGGGGTTGTTGCTAATATTAGGTAAAATAACATATATTTAGCTCTTAGATTAGTGGATGGCTTAAATACTCAGCATCTCTAAGGATGATGTTGATGATGGTGATAATTTTATCTTCTGATTTTTAGCTTCAGGACCTACTTGACTCTATCAGACTGGATTCATATATGTATTTTATTTCTCACAGATTTATCCTTGCTCCACACCTCTCAAGCCGTTTTTAAAGCTAAACACATTTTTCCAGGTTATTACATACCCCAGTCCTCAGAACTGGCTTATGAATAGAGTACTACTTCTCACTAATGACAAGGATTTTTCATTTACAGTATTTGCTACACGTTCCTAAGGAAAAACAAAAAGGGTACAGCAATGCCAACAATGCACGGTAATATTACAAAATGACAGAAACATCGTGAACTTCTCTCCACTGTGCTTCCTGGGGAGCTGTCACAGCTCCCTCCTGTTCTTATCTGTTCTGAAGGTGGAACCGGTTAACCTTCTACCCTTCCCTTAAAACTTGTGTTTCCTTGGTTCTTAAGACTTATTTTCTACTTCTCAAAGATGGCATCTCTTCCCAGAATATAAGACTGTAATATAGTTCAGGCAAAACTACGCTGGATCTTATGTAATTCAGGAAGTCTCCACTCGTCACTCCTGCCTCAGCTTGCCTCCTGGCTCCCTTAGGGATAGACCCTTTTGGGACAGTCGTTCAAATAGAGTTTATTGGCTGTCTCTTGAAGCATACATTTTACATTGTGTTAAGCAGACACAATGCCCTGAAGACAAGGTCCCCACCTCTGTGTTTCTCCTCAGCCAGAAAGCCTCACATCTATCTGCGTAGTGCCTTTTTAGTTTTTAAGAGCACCTTTGCTCATATTGGGGAGTCCCTAGTGGTGTGAACAGTTAACTCACTTGGCTGCTAACTGAGAGTCTGGAAGTTTAGTCCACTCAGTTGTGCCTTGGAAGAAAGACTGGGCAATACACTCCCAAAATATCAGTAATTGGAAACTCTATGGGGCACATTTCTACCCTGACACACATGGGGTTGTCATGATTTGGATGAGAATTAACAGGGTTCACACATATGAACTGATTTAATCTCCACAGAACATCCAGCTGGTTCATTTTACAAATGATAAAACAAAGTTTCAGAAAGTTGAGGGACTTAGCCAAGATACTACTACTCTTTCATGGTGGCGCTAACTCAAGAACTTATGGTTCTTCTATAATCTCTACTCCCTCTCAGGATGGTAGCTAAACCACAACTGTCTATCCGTCTTTTCTGGTTCCTTCATCATCGTACTACATTGCTGTGGCTAGGGACTCTGGTTAGGCAGACACGTGTTCACATACATACACTAACTGTTACTTTCTGGGTGATTTTAAGCAAGTCACTCAAGCCTCAGTTTAGTCATCTGTAAAATGGGCATGATGATGAGTATAAATGAACGTTATCTTATAGGGTTGTTTTTTGGATTAAATGAGATAGAGCACACAAAGAGCTCAATGCATATTAGCAATTATTAAAATTGGAGTCCTTGGGTGGTGCAAATGGCTAAGCACTTGGCTACTAACTGAAAGATTGGGGAGGCCACAGAAGAAAGGCCTGGCAATCTACTTCCAAAAGATCATGGCCATTGAAAACCCTGTAGAGAGTAGCTCTACTCTGATGTACATGGGGTCACCAGGAGACAAAGCTGACTTGATGGCAGCTTGGAAAAAAATTACTAAAACAGGAGTCATAGGCATGTCATTGACTATTATCTGGGTTATTTAATGGCCTTCAGTACTTCCAAAACAATATCCAAATTACATGACCAATATACTACTGTGATGGGAAGATCTCTGCACCATTATATGTCTGCATTTCATTTTGAGGAGTTTTTTCTGAACTCTGCAAAGGAATGCTAGACCTCAAGAAAGATTGTCAAAGCAGGGGATTTTTGACTTTCCATTTCATACCCATAACCTAAAAGCAATTTACAGAATCATGTTCAGCCATATATATAGTTCCCTGCAAACATACCTCAGAAGTATTTTAACCTGCATTAGCTTTATGAACTTTACAGCAAGCACCACACCTGACTTTGCACAGGGACCTGATCTGACAGATGACCTCAAGAGACAGCCTGCTGATGACTCCTTTCAATCCTTTCCTGGTGATGTTCTTCCTTTAATGCTCATTTGTGTACTGTCAACAGCTTTACCAAGTAACCCTAGGGAGAAAGCCTGTGTGGTTACTTTTTGGTACCAAGAATGAATTATTCATATATGTCACAGTGACTCATAAAAAAGTGAAAGTATTAGCTCAGAACATTCTCACAAGTATAGTTTTAACATGCAACATACAGACCCTACTCATATACACCTCCACGCTTTGCAGCCTCTGATGATTTGAAATGAAGTGGTATATCTCCAGCAGCTGAAATGGCTTAGAGATGAGGGAGGGTCACATGTTGTATATCTCTGTGCCTTTTACTGAGATGTGCATTGGGAAACTCTGCTAAATTTATTAAACAGCCATTTCTGAAGTCCTTAGAAACCCTTTCTAAAGTCCACCTGTGTGTCACTGTGACCACTTTGAATACCACTTTGAATTCTGAATAGGTTCAGAATGTGTATCTAAGAAAAATGTTTCTGCAGACAATCAAAAGAGCTCAGCTGAAATTTCATGCAATTCTTCCAAGAGCTTATGGAGCAGTAACACTTCTCCTGCACTGCCAACAAGCCAAATCGAGCATAGTCAAGAAGAAGAGATAACCAAAGAGAAAGTTAATGGCCCTTCTTGTCATTACTTGACTACAAATTTAGTTCCCAACAGACACCTAGGTTTTGGAACATCTATCACACTTAGCAAGAAAGTAAAATTTCCTAATGTGTCTTTGGCTACATGAAGTTGAGAAACCAACTGAAAGAACAACATAGAATTTGTTGCTGAGTGTAGAGTTTTCCGCAAGAAGCATGAAAAAGAAACAAGAATTTTGAGTTAGCCAACATTTTACTGGCAAGAGCCATTGAACCTGAATTCCAATTCAACCTGCCCCTAAGCTAAGGTGCCATCTTGGTATGAACAGTAACCTCTCTGGACATCTCAGACGAAAACTGAGAATGGTACTTTATCTTCCTTCCAGTCCTATTTCACAGTTTAAAAGATTTTTGCCAATCAAACAAAATTTCTGTACTAGATAACAATAATAGTAATGATCATTCATATTTATTAAACATATTACAATGTGCTAGGCACCTTGCTAAGCCATTTACAGAATTATCTCAATTAGTACTCAAAACAACCTTATCACTACAGGACTATCTTAGCCCCATTTTACAGACAAGAAAACTGAGGCTTCAGGAAGTTTAGAAATTAGACCAAAGTTACGTATATAGTAACAAGGATAGCCATAATTCAAAACCACTTATCTAAAGTTAAAACTGGCCCTTTTAACCACTCTATAAATCATCTCCAATATGTAATGGTTTTCAATGTTTTAAAACAAGGAAGCATGCAATTGCAAATATTACATTTTAACAGTGATATAACCAGCTTTAACACACAGAGTTGATATAATTCTAGGTAAAATCAAACTATTTGAAGTTTCAGTCAATCTACGAAGTACTTTTATTTCTTTTCTAATGTAAATTTTAGCAGGATCTATTCTGAAATACCTCCATTACTGTCGTTCCATATCCTTAAGGTTTTAAGGGCTCCAAGTAGAGAACAAATTATTTAAGGCAAATGTTAAGGACTCTGTCATCTCTTAAAAAACACACGTTATGTTATACTTCAATAAAAAGTTTTTAAAAAGTTGATTCCTTTTTTCACATGGACATTGCTATAGCTCTGCCTATTATTGTTAGAAGGTATGTAGAAGTTCTCAAGTTTCCACATGCATGAGGAGCCCCCTGGATTTCTGGTTCCCCTTCCAAATGTTCTGATTCTTAACTTAGGAACTTGAATTCTTAGGATCTAGAAACTTATATTTTTCACCAGCCTTCGACAAGGCTCCTGAGCAGATGATTCTCAAAAAATCCTTACTCTTTAGCCAAAAACTTCCTCATTTTCACTTGTCCCCTGAACAACACCTTATGAACATAACATCAAGAGTGATTATATCGGTGCACTGCTCAAAACTGTCCTCTGGCCTCTTGATGCATTTCAATTACATTTTGAACTGGTTAGCTTGGCCCACAGGGCCTGCCCTTTTCTGGCATCCTCCTGACTCTTGAGCTTGAGAGACCTAATGAACAAATGGACTGTGACCAAACTATAAAAAAATACAACTCCAACCCACAACTGGCAACATCCAACCCAGGAAGTCAAACCACTCTCTGTAGCTACCAGTCTAGTAGGCTAAACAACAACCCCTGTAACGATGGGAACAAAATGGCTAGGACTTGATTAATAACTGAGATCTTGCTTAATTTTTGCCCCTGCTTCCAGTTTAGCATCAGCCACAGAAAGCCAAATGTTCTCCTAACCAATCACATAGGAAATCCACTTCTAGTTAGCCTACCTCCAGCTTTTCATGCCAACAGCTTCAGAATAGGTTATACCAGAAGCCTTCCATTCTTCTACTATAAAGCTTTCCACTCCCTTTTGAGTCAAACACAAATGGCTGACTCCTTTGTTACAGAAAACTCTGAATACGTAGCCTTTGTCTGTATTCATTTGGCTGTTCCTCATTCATTTTCCCAAGCTCATTCTGCTCCAGTACCTTCGGCTTCTTCCATTCAACTTGGTCTGTTTGTGGGGTCCTGTACACTCACTATTTCTGTTGCTCTGCAAGGCTGGCTCCTTCTCACCATGCAGGACTTACTAAAATGTTATCTCCTTACTGAGACTTTCCCTAACCATACTCACTAGAGTACCCTCAACCTAGACCCTCTATCTTATCACCCTTCTTGACTGTCCATCAGGTCTAGCTCTACCATTCATAGGACTGGGGCAGGACTTCAAATGGACAACTCTCCACTTCTCTCCTTACCCCTGGCTCTGTGCCTTACAAGCAAGTGTGGATGAGCAACTTACCTAACCCCAGCATATACATCCAAGACCTATTCCTCACAACACCACTCCCGACAACAGCCTTGTGGCTACCCCTTAGATCTAGAGGTTCTTACATACCTACAGCTGTCCCCAAACCAAACCAAACCAAGCCAAAAACCAAACCAGTCATCGTCAAGTAGATTTCAACTCACAACAACCCCATGTGAGGCAGAGTAGAATGGTGCTCCATAGAGTTTTCAATGATCTTTGAAGCAGATCGTCAACCTTTCTTTCAAGGTACCTCTGGATGGAGTCAAAACTCCAATCTTTTGGTTGGCAGCCAATGCGTTAACCATTTCCACCACCCAGGGACTTCTGCAGTTGTCCCTAGAGAATGAGAAAAAGGCTCTGAGGAGTTGAGGTCCCAGGATATCAGTATGCTGGTTGGTGGCTTTTGAGTAAAAATAAAATCAAACACCTGTGCATCAGACATGATGAACTGCTGGAGTTCTGACACAGCTCCCACTATAGAGCTGCCCATAAAGACAGTTTCATTTCTCAGGTGATATATAGATGGGATATTTATTAGGAGAGTGACAGCACGAGTAATGAATATTCTGCCATCTTTTCATTTCTATTTTTATGCCAGTTGAATGTCATCTCTAGTTTCCTCAAGTGGAATTCTGATTTAAAAGAATGAAAGAAGAAATGAGGAAAGAAGATGAAAGGAAAGGGGAGAGGAGAGTTTGGAGAGGGGGAGGGAGGAGAAGAGAAGGGGGATAGGGAGAAAAGGATGTAGATATGGGCGAGAAAGAGGAAAGAAGGAGTAACAACTTCTCGCTAGAAACAAGCAATCTCCAAGAATGTGATTCCTACAGCCCATTAGTATCTTCACCCCGACTTATCTAATTTTCTTTCCTTCTTTCTTTTTTAAATTGTGAGTCAGATGAAAGTTTACAGAACAAAATAGTTTTTCATTAAAAAATTTATACACAAATTGTTTCATGGCATTGGATGCAATTACACATTGTCTCAGCACTCTCCCCCTCTCCTTTTCCATCCTGGGTTCACTGTGTCCATTTGTCCAGTTTTCCTGTCCCCTCCCACCTTCTCGTCTTTGTTCCTGGGCAGGTGTTGCCCATTTGATCTTGGATGCTTGATTGATCTATGAAGGACTTTCCTCACATGTGTTATTGTTTTATAGGCCTGCCTAATCTTTGGCTGAAAGGTGAACTTAGGGAGTGGCTTCAATTCTGAGTTAGAAGGGTGTCCGGGGGCCATAATCTCAGGGGTTCCCACAATGTCTATCGGACCAGTAAGTCTGTTTGTGTGTCTGTGTGTGTGTGCGTGCATGCATGTGTGTGTGTGTGTGTGAGAGAGAGAGAGAATTTGATAATTTATTCTACATTTTTCTCCTGCTCTGTCTGGGACCTTCAGTTGTAATACCAGTCAGAGTTATTAGTAATGGTAGCTGGGCACCATCCAGTTCTTCTGGTCTCACGTCGTGTAAGCTGTGGTTCATGTGGTCCATTAGTCCTTTGGACTAATTGCTCCCTTAAGTCTTTAGTTTTTTCCATCTCCTTTGTTCCAGACTAGAGGAGACCAAGAGTTGTATCCTAGATGGCCACTCACATAACTTGCCTAATTTTAGTTCGGTTGTCTTCTTGTGATCTCATCAGAACATCATGATTTTATGTCTCCAGTACATGTGCCCAGTTCTTAAAGCATCACATTCACTCAGCCTCAACTACCCCCACCCAAAAAACAGTTAAAGAATTAAACAATAATAACTTTCATGGAAAGAGGTTCTGTGTATGTGTGTATACATATTCATACATATATGTATGTATAACATATATGTTTAATATATATGCTTGTTTTTCTATGCCAAAACTCCATATGGTCATTTGAGATAACTGAGATAATTTAATGAATTTATTGGGATTGACCTACATATTGACAAGTATCTCTTCCTTTGGCAAACTACCGTAAAGGTAGTCAAGTGTCCACCATTCTTGACTACAGTCTTTCAGCATTCTAATTTCTAGAATTATCATTCCATTATTATTCTTTCTTTTTCTCCAACTTCTGCTCTTTTCCTTCCACACTTATTTTCTGTTGCATATTTCTATAGCATTAGTTTTGCTCTTTAGAGTGTTTGCTTAACTATCATTCAATTTTCCTCATTCTAGTTTTTCCTTATTTCATTACATGATAGAGGTCTGATATATAGATTTTTCCATGATTTACATATTGAAGACAAAAACACATAAAAATTTTATATGTACTTAATATATATATATATATAAACCCAGAAGTGTAAATGTAAAAAATAAAACCTTTCCAGTCTTCCTCCATTCTCTTTCTTTCCATTTCACCTCAATTCCACACTCCAGAGAGGTAGAAATCAATTAAGTCCATTACATTTTTTAGAGATATTTTATATTTACAGACAAAACACATTCATACTTCTTCATGCATTTACATAAAGAGGTCATGTTATGCACATTACTCTGCAACTTTCATCTTCCATTCAGGACTATGATGGATCCCTTTCTGTATCAAAATTAATGACTGCATTTTCTTTACTAATTTTACAGTGTTCCATTGTATAAATATACCACATTAAAAAAAAAGAAAACTATAGTACCATGAACATTTAAAATTTATCACCTATCAACAGTTCAAACGAAACTGTAGTGGATATCTATTCATGTTTGGATACACATGCACACACACAAAAGCACACACACACATGCACACGCTCAAACATTTTTCCACAGCGTAAAGTCTCACAAGTAAAATCATTGAAGTAAAAGGCATTCTTATTTTAAATTGTAATAGATTTTGCCCAATTTCCTGATATAAAGTCATATAAATTTGCATTAACAATTTTAAAATTAAATTTATGTTCTTTTTAATTACAAATTAATGTATGTTCCTTTGAGCAAGTAAAAATTACATAGCGATATATTGACTACTTTCCTCCTTCAGTGACACCCCTTTGAAATAACAGATCTCAATTATTTGGTTAGTTGATTAGCAATGAACAACAATGCCCATTTTCTCTACACCTCACCAGCACTGGGTGTTATCAGTCTTCGCCCTTTCTAATGAATGGGCAGAAAGATGTCGCTCTTATTTACTTTTTCCTAAATGCATCTATTTGTTGGCCATTCACACTTATTCTTCTGTGAATTTTCTTTTTATTACCTTTGTCTATTTTATACTGGATTGCTTTGTCTTTTGCTTGTCAATTTATAGGAGTTTTTTATATTTTAATTTTTTTATTGTGGTAAAAATATATAGAACAAAACATTAGCCAATTCAACAATTTTATATGTACAATTCAGTGACACTGATTATATGCATCATGTTCAACCATCACAAATTCCAAATTATCCTATCGCCATTAATAGAAACTCAGTACTCCTAAGCAATGACTCTCCCTTTCACCCTTTCCCCCAACTCCTGTTAATCACTAACAAACTTCGGTATCTATGTATTTGCCTATTTCATATAAGTAGGATCATACAATATTTGTCCTTTCATGACTGACATTTCGGTCAGCATAATGTTTCAAGTTTCATCCATATTATAGCATGTATCAAGACTTCATTTCTTTTTATGGCTAATATTCCATTATATGAGTATACCACATTCTGTTTATCCATTCATCTGCTCATGGGCATTTGAGTTGTTTCCACCTTTGGGTTATTGTGAATAGTGCCACAATGAACATTAGTGTACAAGTTTCTGTTTGCCTTTCTGCTGTCAATTCTTTTGGGTATATACCTAGTTGGGATTGCTGGGTCATATGGTAATTCTATATTTAACATTTTGAGGAGCCACCCAATAGCTTTTCACAGAAGCTGTACCATTTTGCATTCCCACCAGCAATGGATGAAGGTTCCAACACCTGCTTTTCTCCACTGTTTTGATCATAGCCATTCTAGCAGTTGTGAAGTTACAACTCATGGTAGCTTTGATCTGCATTCGCCTAATGACTGTTGAGCATCTTTTCATGTGCTTATTGGTCACTTGTATATTCTGTTCAGTGAAATGTCTATTCAAGTCCTTTACCCATTTTTTATTGGGTTGATTGTCTTTCTGTTGTTCAGTTGTAGGAGTCCTTTATATATCTGTATAGTAAACCCTTATCGGATATATGGTTCCAAAATGTTTCTCCCAATATGTAGGTTGTCTCTTCACTTTTTTGATAAAGTCCTTTGATGCACAAAAGTTTTTAATTTTGTTGTAGTTCAATTTATCTACTTTATCTTTTACTGCTCATGCTTTTGTTGCCATATCTAAGAATCAATATTAAAAATTAGGTCCCAAAGCATTATCGCTATATATATATTTTTTTCATTAAGAATTTTATGGTTTTAGGTATCACATTTAGGTCCTTGATCCATTTTAAGTTAATTTCCATATATGGAGTGAGGTATACATCCAGCTTCATTCTTTTGCATGTGGCAGTCCAGTTGTCCCAGCCCTGTTCATTAAAGAGAACCTTCTTTCTCCATTGGAGAAACTTAGTACCCTTTCCTAAAATCAATTGACCGCAGACATATAGATTTATTTCTGGACTCTCAATTCTATTCCATTGGTCTATCTGCTTATCATTATAGTATGTTTTCAAGTGTGAGTTCTTCTACTTTGTTCTTTCTCAAGATTTCCTTGGTTATTCAGAGCCCCTTGTCATTCCATTTAAATTTGAGGGCTGGATTTTCCATTTTTGCAAAAAAGGTTGTTGGAATTTTGATGAGTATTATACTGCTTCTATAGATTACTTTGGATAGTGTCGACATCTTAGCAATATTAAGTCTTTCAATCCATGAACATGGAATGGCCTTCCACTTATTTAGGTCTTAATGTTTTTCAGTATACAAGTTTTTTACCATCCTGGTTAAATTTACTTACAGGAAGGTTTTTAACTTAAGAAAACTAGGCTTTTTTTGGTATTTAAATATTTATTTGCAATTCATTATTTGTGTTTCCAAAGTACATTCCTACATTGGGGTTTAAATCTAATATCCCTACCTCACGTCCTTTTGATTCTATGGTTGATTGAGATAAAGTTTTTTCATGTTGTGGAAGTAATTTTGTGATTATATAAAAAAATTCTATCTATATTTAATTGTAATCAGAGACTTTTTATTCTTTATACCTTTTTGATAGGACTGAGATTGTGAGCTATCATAAGAATAGTTTTTATGACTGTTCCATGGGAATTTTTAAAGAAAATATGCTCTCCTTTTACATCATATAGAATTGTGTACATATCTGTATCTATACATGTAACTAAGGAGCCTTGGTGGTGCAGTGGTTAAGTGCTTGGCTGCTAACCAGAGGGTAAGTAGTCTGAACCCACTAGCCACTCTGAGGGAGAAAAATGTGGCAATCTACTTCCATGAAGATTACAGCCTTGAAAGCTATGAGGACAGTTCTACTGTGTCGTATAGGGTTACTATGAGTCAGAATTTACTCCATGGCTAGCGTTTTTTTTTTTTTTTAATACATATAATTTGCATATATATGCAGACACATATACTGTCTATTTCTGTAACTGTTCTTCATGTTGTTTCTCTACTCGATCTGTTATGGACTTCAATAAAAATGAAATTATCTTATTATGTGTTTTTGTCACTTCTTGTTTCTCCTATTGTTCATGCTTAATGAACTTTGACTTCATGTGTATGACTTTCCTAGGGCTGCTGTGACAAATTACCACAAGGTAGGTGGCTTAGTATAACAGAAATTTATTCTCTCACAGTTTTTGAAGCTAGAAATTCAAATTCAGGGTGTCAGTAGGTCCACACTCTTTCTGAAGGCTCTGGGGAAGATCCTTCCTTGTCTCCTCCAGCTTCTGGTAGCTAGTCTGTGGCAGCATAACTCCAACTTCTGTCTCCATCGTCACTGGCATTTCCCTGTGTGTCTGTCACTGTGTCTCTTTTTTAAAGGACCCTAGCCTTGTCGGATTAGGGCTGACTCTTGTATGGTCTTATGTTAACTAATTACATTGGCAAAGACCCTATTTCTGAACAAGGTCACATTTGCAGATTCAAGTGGTTTAGGACTTCAGCATATTTTTTGGGGGAACACAATTTAACCTGTAGCACCATGATATTTAGTACATAGACCTTTGGAAATCTTATATATACATTGTGAAAATTACCTCTTTGTCTCTTTTATTAATGCTTACTTCCTCAAATATTTACTTTTGTGTGGGATGTGTGTGTATTTGTATACTGAGCATTAATTCTATTTAACTATATGACTAAGAGAAAAACAAATTAAGAGGTTATGGTTACATAACGAGTGTGTGTGTGTGTGTGTGTGTGTGTGTGTGTGTGGAACCACTTCCCATTACTTCTCTTTGTCCATACTTGACATGTAGCAAATTGTTACTTGACTTCATAAAACTTTTAAAGAAACATAAAATGACATATATCTTGTCTCACCTTTTTTTCTTTCTAAAGAATTCTAAATATTTAACACCATATTAAAATATTCATGCAATTGCAATTTGTAACATTATGGCAATCAATAAATTAATAGTAATGGTGAGCTTATTAAAAGGTAAATTAGTCACTAGTGGCTCATAAATTATTTTATTCATGTCCTGTGGGCTAATCTAAAGGCAGAACTGACCTTCTTGGTGGGTAGATTGGACAATGTAAGCATTCTATTGCATAAGGAATATTCTGTTTTCCTAAAGACTGATCTTCCCTAACTTGGATATTCTTTGGTTCTATCACAGGGAAGAAATTATTAAGTTGCATAAAATCTAATGTGTTCCATCAATAGGCAGAGTCAGTTTAAGATAAATTGAACAAAATCTAAAAAAAGTCCTCCATCTTCATATTTCATCATATTGACTTCACTTTTTGCAGGTTTTTCCTTTTCCCCCTTTCCTTTGACTTTGATGTGTCCTTTTATATCAAATCTTCGATGACCTTTTTTTTTTTTTCCTGACCCATCAAAATGCTTGGATTCATCTGACCTAAATTTTGAAGTGAAATTAGGATAGTTTTTCATTAGTGGTAATTTCTCTTTCTACTGACGTTTTTCTTTCTGGAACGTATTTGTCTCTAATGATCCTAATTTTGGTGTTTTTTTGCAGGGGGGGCTGGCTTGATCAGTTGTGTAGCAGTTTGGTTATAGAATTTATTACAATTATTTATCTGTATTCTTATTCTCAATAGATTATAGCTATTCCATATAACTTAGTTTTGATTATTTTGTTTTTCATGCTCCTTTTGTTTTATTTTAGCATGAAATACTATAGTTAAATCTCTGTAAGACATACACACTGAAATCCCTCTGTCTGCATCTGGTGAATTTTCCTTTAAGAAAGAAGTTTTGATAGGCAATTATCTACCAAAAGCGTGGGAGAAAGATAGATGGTGAATTTTATCCCTGTCTCTTTTATTAATCTTGACAATGCCATTAAATACTATATCTAAAAAGCCTTGTTAATTAACTGACTCAGCAGGTAGGAATCTGAGGGGAATTGCTAAGAGACAGAAAGAAAGCATCCAATAATTGAGATCATTCTCCAAAGTCCCTGTCATCAGGCTGCTCCTTCTTTTCTCACCCTGAACTGATTCTGAAAGGAATATAAATGCCTATATCCCAGAATGACACCCTTTTTTCAATCTGCCTTTGAAAATCTGGTCCAGTTGACTTGGGTTGTTCTACCTCAAAAGAGGGTGTGTATGTTTGGCTGTGGACTTCTCTCTTTACTATGGCACTCTCAGTCACTTAATCTCAGCCTTAGCTTGGCAGCAGCAGAAACCCTTCTCAATGTTTTCCTAGAATTTCTCCAGGTGGGAACAGATTTTCCTCCCCTTCATTATATTTAGGGGCTACAAATTTTGGAGACACTTTAAAATAGGCAAGGTAAAGTTTTGGAGCTTAAAGTGGAAAAAGAATAACTGTCCCTATTTTATTATTGTTGTTGCTGTTAAGTTGGCTCTGACTCATGGCCACCCCACGTACAGCAGAGTGAAACACTACCTGATCTCACGCCGTCTTCACCATTACGGTATGCTCGAGTCCATTGTTGTGGCTGCTGTGTATTTTGAATGTCTTCCAACCTCATCTTTCAGCACTGTATCAGACAATATTCTCTCATGGGTTTTTATTGGCTGATTGTCAGAAGCAGATCACCAGGCCTTTCTTCCTAGTCTTAGCCTAGAAGCTTCACTGAAACTTGTCCACCATGAGTGATCCTGCTGGTATTTGAAATATTGCTGGCATAGCTTCCAGCATCATCATGATATGCAAGCTACTAGAGTATGACAAACTGACAGATGAGTGGTGGTCCCTATTTTATAGATGAAACACTTGAGGCCAGAGAGATCACTTTGCTTGTGGTAGGGCTAATACTAGGATCTAAATCTTCTTTAATTCTTACTGGATATTTGATACTGGCATTAAAAAAAAAAAAAATGACCTACCACCGCTAAAAATAAAGTTTCTCATCAGTACATGTTGATTTCATTTGCACTCTTTTAACAAACGGTACGCAGTTTAGTGACATATTTATTGGGCAGTTTTACTTCCAGGTGCTAATCTTTCTTACTCTTTAGTTCTACCGTATTAGAAGATACCAGCTCATAATTATTGCTATCACAAATGACAGCGAATATTTTGTGTCTCTGGCACACAGTTCTGAATACTCATACGAAATATGCACACTGAATAGTGAAAGCTCTCACTGAAGACTACTTTTGGGATTCCATCAGAATTCTAAGCGTATGAGCACGTCACCTTTAAAAAGTTGGATAGCTGATTATTTCACTTCTGAAGATAGAAGATGGATTCCTAATTCATTGCTTAATTATATTTGAATATGGAAAGAAGTTAGTTATATTTCACATTTGAATATAGATTTAAAATGTCTTAAAATACACCATCACTTATCTTTCTTTCTTTTTAATCAGTAAAGAAAATAACCAAATTTGAGAAGAGTCAAACTCTTAGTGGTTGAATTGTTTACATCATAGTTTTGTCTTCTTAATATTTTTGTTTCAATGTTATTAAAAATTAATTAGTCATTCTGGCCCTGAAGTAATAGGTTCATGATACCAGGTATATTTCTGAGATATGGCACCCAAGCAAGCAATTTGGAATCATAGAAAACATCTAAGCTATTATTGTTAGTATCATGAAAGAAAGCATGTTCTTTATATCATCTCTCCTTTCAAAATTGCCGTCTGAACAACTTTCTCGAGAGCCAGCATACTCCAGAGTAGAAAAGCAAAATTGTATACTCATTCTCCCAGTCTCTTGCTGCCATCATCTGCACTTTTTTTTTTTTAAAGAACTTGAATCAAGGTTAGTAGGACTGCCTGCCACCAAATGTCCTTGGTAAAGAAAACATCTTATGGATTGCCATTAAGAAGCAAATGCTTTTATTTGCAAAGCCACTCTCATTCTTGCTACATGTAGGTGACTGGATCCCACAGGACTGATCCCAATGCACATTTTCTAGGCTGCTTCATAGAGCACAAAAAAGAGTCATAAGGCAACAGACATATCTCTTTTACTACAGCCATGATAAACAGAACAGAACTTGTCAAGCACTTCTCCTTCGTTTATGTATCGCCCTTATGCCAAGAGCAGCTAACTCATGTTCTCTCGATCAGCAGCATCACCCAAGTCTAAAGTGAAATATCTACGAGCAGATGCACATGGCTGTAATTGCTCTTCCACAGTATATGCCACTGATATTTCACAACATCCATCAGTGTTATTTGATAGAGGAGTTTTGCCAATAGCTCATTCTGCCTTCCCTGTGATCATACTATTTGTCATTAACATGGCAGCTGCTTTTATTAGCTTCTTGGCACTACTGTGACTTGTACCTGTGTTTTGTCAAGATGAATGCAACCTTGAATGATGCCTCTGTAATTCTAGTCTTTCTTCTACCACTGACAACAAAAATCATCCATTTTGTACTGGAGAACATCTTGAGCTTTTGCAGGAAAAACAGAGAGGTTACTCTGCTTTGAAGACAAATGTCAACAGTTCTATGGCTTTATTCCAGTATTGAATAAAGTTTTTCAATGAAGTTTTATATAGCTTGCTAGCCTAATTACACTCGATTTTTAAGATATTCACCTTTATACTTACTATTTACTTTTTGACTTTTTCAGCTTGCAGGAAATTATCACTTAACGGTTCATTTTTCATAGCACACACACATTCATATTATAGATTTACACTGGAGTGCCAGTCACTGTTTATTTTTGTCATGTTTTTTGAGTTGTAGCATTTACGCTCTAATTTAATCCCTTCTCTTACGTATCAGTGAACCCCTTTTTGTGATTCAAGTATTTTTTGTATAAGGATATATATTATATCCAGAAGGAATAAAAAATGCATATTTCACAGTTGCTTAAGTGTATGTTAGCTGGGATGAACTGAGCATTAGTCTTGGTAGAACATGCAAGAAAGACCTTTACAATGTAATGGGAATTCTGTGACGCACACGGTAAGGCTTACATTGCATACTTGTGAAAACCAAACCAAACCTGTTGCCATTGAGTCAATTCTGACTCATAGCAACCCTATAGGTCAGAGTAGAACTGCCCCACAAGGTTTTCAAGGAGTGGCTGGTGGATTTGAACTGCTGACTTTTTGGTTAGCAGCCATAGCTCTTACCCACTAAGACACCAGGGTCTCCTACTTGTGAAAGGCACATGAAAAAGTTTATCTGCTTCTCCTAAAATCTCTGCATCACCTGCAGAACACCTAACAGTAGTTGCACAGATCACTTGGTCAGAGACCAGTAGGACTTGGAGAACTCCACTTTGAGAAATACTGTTGTGCAGCGACAGTTCATTCCAAAGACCTGGTCTTCCCTTATGTGGGTTGCCATCTTTGGGGATGACAAGACAAAAATAATAGGCAAAGAACATACAGAATACTACAAAGGGGTTACAGACTCAGTCCTTTGCTAGCCTTGATTCCAATCTTTTTATCTTACTGGTGTTTCACCATTCTAACAAAAATTTCTCTTAAGCACCTTTATTGTATGTTTTCTGGGGCCCTGGTTTTGAATTTATATAAAAGTACACACTATTCATAATAACTCGATGAAGTTTTCATTAAGCTCATTTTAGAGATGAGGAAACCAAGACTTAGAATGGTTTATTAATTTGCCCCCAAATCACTAGCTGGTAAGTGCATGGTCAGACTCAAGCTCAAGCTTTTTGGGCCCTAAATCCTGTGCTATTGACATCCATGCTTACTGTTTTGTTAGAATACATGTAAAAATATTACAGTTCTTGCTCAAAAACCTTCAGTGATTCTCCACTGCCTAAAGGAAATGCTCAAGCTCCTTAGCATGGCAAACAGATCTGTGGACAATCTGGACTCTGGCTGCTTTTCCAGCCCTATCTCCTGCACTTAGGGACCACATTCCCAGAAAGTACCGTGTCTTGTCTTGCTCTCAAGTCTAAGCTCAGAATCTTCCTTCTAAGTGGCTAGCTCTTCCCTGGCATTGTCTACTTAACAAATCCAACCCAGCCTGCATGCTTCTTTTGCACCAGGCCATGCAGCCTTACCCAGTTTCACCAGGTCACCACTTACTCTTGGAGGGGTGGGGATTGGAAAGGCATGAGAACATCACCTGCAAAATGAGTCACATCATAATTTTCTGGTCCCATGATTGACAATATATAGTGTCAATATATAGTCAACCAACAACCAACAAGAGAAGTGGAAGTGCTTTTAAAAATGCAGATTTCAATATTTCTTTGCAAATACACTGTTGGACGGAAAGTAAAGTTTGAATTTTCAACTTGCTTCCTAAATTAGTCTTCTGTATTTTAAAATCTAAGAATCTCTGTCTATACATACATATATATGTGTGTGTATGTGTATGTTTTTGTTAGATGCCGTTGAGTTGGTTCCGACTCATAGCAACCCAATTTACAACAGAACGAAACACTGCCTGGTTCTGGGCCATTCTCACAATTGTTGCTATGTTTGAGCCCATTGTTGCAGCCACTGTGTCAATCCATCTCATCAATGGTCTTCCTTCATTTTGCTGACCCTCTAACTTACCAAGCATGATGCCCTTCAGGGACTGATCCCTCCTGATAACATGTCCAAAGGACATGAGGTGAAATTTCACCATCCTTGCTTCCAAGGAGCACTCTGGCTGTGCTTCTTCCAAGACAGGCTTCTCGTTCATCTGGCAGTCCATGATATGTTCAACATTCTTGGCCAACGCCATAATTCAAAGGCATCAATTCTTCTTTGGTCTTTCCTACTCATTGTCTAGCTTTCCCTTGCATATGAGGCAATAGAAAATATCATGGCTTGGGCCAGGTGCACCTTAGTCCTCAAAGTAACATCTTTGCTTTTCAACACTTGAAAGAGGTCTGTTGCAGCAGATTTGTCCCATGCAATATGTCGTTTGATTTGACTGCTGCTTCCATGGGCACTGATTGTGGATCCAAGTAAAATGAAATCCTCGACAACTTCAATATTTTCTCTGCTTATCATGATATTGCTAATTGATCGAGTTTTGAGGATTTTTGTTTTCTTTATATTGTAGTGTAATTCATATTGAAGGCTGTAGTCTTTGATCTTCATCAGTAAGTGCATTGAGTCCTCTTCCCTTTCAGCAAGTAAGGGTGTGTCATCTGCATATCACAGGTTGTTAATGAGTCTTCCTCCAATCCAGATGTCACATTCTTCTTCTTATAGTCCAGCTTCTCAGATTATTTGCTCAGCATACAGGTTGAATAAGTATGATGAAAGGATACAACCCTGACACATACCTTTCCAGATTTTCAACCATGCAGTATCCCCTTGTTCTGTTCTAACCGCTGCCTCTTGGTCTATGTACAGGTTCCTAATAAGCACAATTAAGTGTTCTGGAATTCTCATCCTTACCAATATTATGCATAATTTGTTATGATCCACACAGTCGAATGCTTTTGCATAGTCAATAAAACACAGATAAACATCTTTCTGGTATTCTCTGCTTTTAGACAAGTTCCTTCTGACATAAGCAATGATATCCCTGATTCCACATCCTCTTCTGAGTCCAACCTGAATTTCTGGCAGTTCTCAGCTAACATTTTCAAATTATCTTTGGCAAAATTTTACTTGCTTGTGATATTAATGATATTGTTCGATTATTTCCACATTCTGTTGATCACCTTTCTTCGGAATGGGCACAAATATGGATCTCTTCCAGTGGGTTGTCCAGGTAGCTGTCTTCAAAATGTCTTGGCATAGACCAGTGAGCACTTCCAGCACTGCACCCATTTGCTGAAACATCTTAACTGGTATTCTGTCAATTCCTGAAGCCGTGATTTTCACCAATGCCTTCAGTGGAGCTTAGACTTCTTCCTTCAATACCATCAGTTCTTGATAGTGTGCTACTACCTTCTGAAATGGTTGAATGTTGACTATATACGTACATACATATGTGTGTGTGTATATATATATATGTGTGTGTGTGTGTGTGTGTGTGTGTATACATGGAGCCCTGGTGGCACAATGGTTAAAAGCTTGGCTGCTAACCAGAAGTTTGGCAATTTGAATCCACCAGCTGTTCCTTGGAAACCCTATGGGGCAGTTCTACTCTGTCCTATAGGATCACTGAGTCTGAATCTACTCAATGGCTGTGGGTTTGGTTTGGTTTCCCCAAGTCCCCAATTTATGGTACTTCCTTCTGCTACTCCAGCCACTCTATTATAACCAGTAAACCAGTTGCTGTCCAGTAACTGTGACTCCAACTCATGGCGATCCCATATGCGTCAAAGTAGAATTATGCTCCATAGGCCTTTCAATGGCTGATTTTTTTGGAAGAAGATCGCCAGGCCTTTCTTTTGAGGTGCCTCTGGGTGGACTTGAACAGACCTTTCAGTTAGCTGTTTGCACCACCCAGAGAACGGCTGACCATTACAGTCCATCCAGAGGCACCCTGGAAGAAAGAACCTGGTGATCTACTTCCCCAAATATCAGTCATTGAAAACCCTGTGGAGCACTGTTCTACTCTGACAAGCATGGGGTCACCATTAGTCATTATCGACTTGACAGCAACTCCATTATATCACCTGTTTTATTTTCTTTATAGCATACATGTTCCTTGGAATTATCCTTTTCATTTATTTGCTCACTTGTTTATTTTTTTCCCCATTCCCCACCCTCTGGCAAATATCAAAGCTAAAGGACCAGGGACCACACAGGTGGTTTACACTTATATTCCCAGCAACGAGGACACTGTTGGATATGTTTGAGTAAGTAGTTAATAGTAATCAATGAATACATGGATGAACAAAAAATGAAGGTGTGAATGAATGAATGCAATTATATAATTCCAAGGCAAACCCAGATTATGAATATCTAAGGGAGAAACCCTGGTGGTGTAGTGGTTAAGTGCTACAGCTGCTAACCAAAGGGTCGGCAGTTCAAATCCACCAGGTGCTCCTTGGAAACTCTATTGGGCAGTTCTACTCTGTCCTATAGGGTCACTATGAGTCAGAATCGACTCGACGGCACTGTGTTTGGTTTTGTTTTTTTTGGGTGGTGTCCAGCTATGAAAACAGCAAGTACAGATTTTCTTTTCTAGATATTTGACATTGAAGGGAAGAAAAAACAGACCACTAATAGCTTAGCTGAATATGTGGTTTAAAGGGGAAAAAAAAAAATCATGCTTCTAAAATTCTGTTATTTTAAAGAACCATTTCACTATGATTATATGCTATTTAACACTTACAGAACCAAAATAAATGATTTAAAGTAAAAATTAAGAAAAAATCAACTTTATTTCTACAGGCTCCCAATGGCATATCTCTTGCTTGGGACAATATTTCCTACCTTTTTTCCTATTGTGAAGTGGCAGTATGTTGTGTTTCTGTTGCTGTTGCAATGAAACCCAGAGACACAAATTAAATGGTTTGTTTTGGAATGAGTGTCCTTATAAATCTTCGTCCTTTGAAATTCAAATGTCAATGTTATTTTCTATATGCAAATTTAGTTGTTAAAGGCACTGCACAAGGCGGGGCCAAGATGGCGGACTAGGTAGACGCTACCTCGGATCCCTCTTGCAACAAAGACTCGGAAAAACAAGTGAATCGATCACATACATAACAATCTACGAACCCTGAACAACAAACACAGATTTAGAGACGGAGAACGAACAAATACGGGGAAGCAGCGATTGTTTTCAGAGCCTGGAGCCAGCGTACCAGTCAGCGGATTTTCTGGAAAAACTAGTTTCCCAGTGATGGCTTGGAGACAGCAGTCCACATCAAACCACATAAAGAAGCAGACTATGACAGCTTCTCCAACCCCCCAAACAAAAGAATCAAAATCTTTCCCAAATGAAGATACAATCCTGGAATTATCAGATACAGAATATAAAAAACTAATTTACAGAACGCTTCAAGACATCAGAAACGAAATAAGGCAAACTGCAGAAAAAGCCAAGGAACACACTGATAAAACTGTTGAAGAACTCAAAAAGATTATTCAAGAACATAGTGGAAAAATTAATAAGTTGCAAGAATCCATAGAGAGACAGCATGTAGAAATCCAAAAGATTAACAATAAAATTACAGAATTAGACAACGCAATAGGAAGTCAGAGGAGCAGACTCGAGCAATTAGAATGCAGACTGGGACATCTGGAGGATCAGGGAATCAACACCAACATAGCTGAAAAAAAAATCAGATAAAAGAATTTAAAAAAATGAAGAAACCCTAAGAATCATGTGGGACTCTATCAAGAAGGATAACTTGCGAGTAATTGGAGTCCCAGAACAGGGAGGGGGGACAGAAAACACAGAGAAAATAGTTGAAGAACTCCTGACAGAAAACTTCCCTGACATCATGAAAGACGAAAGGATATCTATCCAAGATGCTCATCGAACCCCATTTAAGATTGAGCCAAAAAGAAAAACACCAAGACATATTATCATCAAACTCGCCAAAACCAAAGATAAACAGAAAATTTGAAAAGCAGCCAGGGAGAAAAGAAAGGTTTCCTTCAAGGGAGAATCAATAAGAATAAGTTCAGACTACTCAGCAGAAACCATGCAGGCAAGAAGGGAATGGGATGACATATACAGAGCACTGAAGGAGAAAAACTTCCAGCCAAGGATCATATATCCAGCAAAAGTCTGTCTGAAATATGAAGGCGAAATTAAGATATTTACAGATAAACACAAGTTTAGAGAATTTGCAAAAACCAAACCAAAGCTACAAGAAATACTAAAGGATATTGTTTGGTCAGAAAACCAATAATATCAGAAACCAGCACAACACAAGGTCACAAAACAGAACGACCTGATATCAACTCAAATAGGGAAATCACAAAAACAAACAAATTAAGATTAATTAAAAAAAAAAAAAATACACATAACAGGGAATCATGGAAGTCAATAGGTAAAAGATCACAATAATCAAAAAGAGGGACTAAATACAGGAGGCATTGAACTGCCATATGGAGAGTGATACAAGGCGATATAGAACAATACAAGTTAGGTTTTTACTTAGAAAAATAGGGGTAAATAATAAGGTAACCACAAAAAGGTATAACAACTCCATAACTCAAGATAAAAGCCAAGAAAAACGTAACGACTCAACAAACATAAAATCAAACACTACGAAAATGAGGATCTCACAATTTACTAAGAAAAACGTCTCAGCACAAAAAAGTATGTGGAAAAATGAAACTGTCAACCACACACATAAAAAGGCATCAAAATGACAGCACTAAAAACTTATTTATCTATAATTACGCTGAATGTAAATGGACTAAATGCACCAATAAAGAGACAGAGAGTCACAGACTGGATAAAGAAACACGATCCATCTATATGCTGCCTACAAGAGACACACCTTAGACTTAGAGACACAAACAAACTAAAACTCAAAGGATGGAAAAAAATATATCAAGCAAACAATAAGCAAAAAAGAAGAGGAGTAGCAATATTAATTTCTGACAAAATAGACTTTAGACTTAAATCCACCACAAAGGATAAAGAAGGACACTATATAATGATAAAAGGGACAATTGACCAGGAAGACATAACCATATTAAATATTTATGCACCCAATGACAGGGCTGCAAGATACATAAATCAAATTTTAACAAAATTGAAAAGTGAGATAGACACCTCCACAATCATAGTAGGAGACTTCAACACACCACTTTCGGAGAAGGACAGGACACCCAGTAAGAAGCTCAATAGAGACACGGAAGACCTACTTACAACAATCAACCAACTTGACCTCATTGACTTATACAGAACTCTCCACCCAACTGCTGCAAAGTATACTTTTTTTTCTAGTGCACATGGAACATTCTCTAGAATAGACCACATATTAGGTCATAAAACAAACCTTTGCAGAGTCCAAAACATCGAAATATTACAAAGCATCTTCTCAGACCACAAGGCGATAAAACTAGAGATCAATAACAGAAAAACTAGGGAAAAGAAATCAAATACTTGGAAAATGAAAAATACCCTCCTGAGAAAAGACTGGGTTATAGAAGACATCAAGGAGGGAATAAGGAAATTCATAGAATGCAACGAGAATGAAAATACTTCCTATCAAAACCTCTGGGACACAGCAAAAGCCGTGCTCAGAGGCCAATTTATATCGACAAATGCACACATACAAAAAGAAGAAAGAGCCAAAACCAGAGAACTGTCCCTACAACTTGAACAAACAGAAACTGAGCAGCAAAAAAATCCATCAGGCACCAGAAGAAAACAAATAATAAAAATTAGAGCTGAACTAAATGAATTAGAGAACAGAAAAACAATTGAAAGAATTAACAAAGCCAAAAGCTGGTTCTTTGAAAAAATTAACAAAATTGATAAACCATTGGCTAGACTGACTAAAGAAATACAGGAAAGGAAACAAATAACCCGAATAAGAAACGAGAAGGACCACATCACAACAGAACCAAATGAAATTAAAAGAATCATTTCAGATTACTATGAAAAATTGTACTCTAACGAATTTGAAAACCTAGAAGAAATGGATGAATTCCTAGAAAAACACTACCTACCTAAACTAACACATTCAGAAGTAGAACAACTAAATAGACCCATAACAAAAAAAGAGATTGAAACAGTAATCAAAAAACTCCCAACAAAAAAAAGCCCTGGCCCAGACGGCTTCACTGCAGAGTTCTACCAAACTTTCAGAGAAGAGTTAACACCACTACTACTGAAGGTATTTCAAAGCATAGAAAATGACGGAATACTACCCAACTCATTCTATGAAGCCACCATCTCCCTGATACCAAAACCAGGTAAAGACATTACGAAAAAAGAAAATTATAGACCTATATCTCTCCTGAACATAGATGCAAAAATTCTCAACAAAATTGTAGCCAATAGAATCCAACAACACATCAAAAAAATAATTCACCACGATCAAGTGGGATTTATACCAGGTATGCAAGGCTGGTTTAATATCAGAAAAACCATTAATGTAATCCATCACATAAATAAAACAAAAGACAAAAACCACATGATCTTATCAATTGATGCAGAAAAGTCATTTGACAAAGTCCAACACCCATTTATGATAAAAACTCTTGCCAAAATAGGAATTGAAGGAAAATTCCTCAACATAATATAGGGCATTTATGCAAAGCCAACAGCCAATATCACTCTAAATGGAGAGAACCTGAAAGCATTTCCCTTGAGAACGGGAACCAGACAAGGATGCCCTTTATCACCGCTCTTATTCAACATCGTGCTAGAAGTCCTAGCCAGGGCAATTAGGCTAGACAGAAAAATAAAAGGTATCCGGATTTGCAAGGAGGAAGTAAAGTTATCTCTATTTGCAGATGACATGATCTTATACACGGAAAACCCTAAGGAATCCTCCAGAAAACTACTGAAACTAATCGAAGAGTTTGGCAGAGTCTCAGGTTATAAAATAAACATACAAAAATCACTTGGATTCCTCTACATCAACAAAAAGAACACCGAAGAGGAAATAACCAAATCAATACCATTCACAGTAGCCCCCAAGAAGATAAAATACTTAGGAATAAATCTTAACAAGGATGTAAAAGACCTATACAAAGAAAACTACAAAGCTCTACTACAAGAAATTCAAAAGGACATACTTAAGTGGAAGAACATACCTTGCTCATGGATAGGAAGACTTAACATAGTAAAAATGTCTATTCTACCAAAAGCCATCTATACATTTAACGCACTTCCGATCCAAATTCCAATGTCGTATTTTAAGGTGATAGAGAAACAAATCACCAATTTCATATGGAAGGGAAAGAAGCCCTGGATAAGTAAAGCATTACTGAAAAAGAAGAAGAAAGTGGGAGGCCTCACTCTACCTGATTTCAGAAGCTATTATACAGCCACAGTAGTCAAAACAGCCTGGTACTGGTACAACAACAGGCACATAGACCAATGGAACAGAATTGAGAACCCAGATACAAATCCATCCATGTATGAGCAGCTGATATTTGACAAAGGACCAGTGTCAGTAAATTGGGGAAAAGATAGTCTTTTTAACAAATGGTGCTGGCATAACTGGATATCCATTTGCAAAAGAATGAAACAGGACCCATACTTCACACCATGCACAAAAACTAACTCCAAGTGGATCAAAGACCTAAACATAAAGACTAAAACGATAAAGATCATGGAAGAAAAAATAGGGACAACCCTAGGAGCCCTAACACAAGGCGTAAACAGAATACAAAACATTACGAAAAATGATGAAGAGAAACCAGATAACTGGGAGCTCCTAAAAATCAAACACCTATGCTCATCTAAAGACTTCACCAAAAGAGTAAAAAGACCACCTACAGACTGGGAAAGAATTTTCAGCTATGACATCTCAGACCAGCGCCTGATCTCTAAAATCTACATGATCCTGTCAAAACTCAACCACAAAAAGACAAACAACCCAATCAAGAAGTGGGCAAAGGATATGAACACACACTTCACTAAAGAAGATATTCAGGCAGCCAACAGATACATGAGAAAATGCTCTTGATCATTAGCCATTAGAGAAATGCAAATTAAAACTACGATGAGATTCCATCTCACACCAGCAAGGCTGGCATTAATCCAAAAAACACAAAATAATCAATGTTGGAGAGGCTGCGGAGAGATTGGAACTCTTATACACTGCTGGTGGGAATGTAAAATGGTACAACCACTTTGGAAATCTATCTGGCTTTATCTTAAACAGTTAGAAATAGAACTACCATACAACCCAGAAATCCCACTCCTCGGAATATACCCTAGAGAAACAAGAGCCTTCACACAAACAGACATATGCACACCCAGGTTTATTGCAGCTCTGTTTACAATAGCAAAAAGTTGGAAGCAACCAAGGTGTCCATCAACGGATGAATGGGTAAATAAATTGTGGTATATTCACACAATGGAATACTACGCATCGATAAAGAACAGTGACGAATCTGTGAAACATTTCATAACATGGAGGAACCTGGAAGGCATTATGCTGAATGAAATTATAGGAAAAAGGACAAATATTGTATAAGACCACTATTATAAGATCTTGAGAAATAGTAAAAACTGAGAAGAGCACATACTTTTGTGGTTACGAGGTGGGGAGGGAGGGAGGGAGGGAGAGGGTTTTTTCTTGATTAATTAGTAGATTAAGAACTGCTTTAGGTGAAGGGAAGGACAACACTCAATACTTGGAAGGTCAGTTCAATTGGACTGGACCAAAAGCAAAGAAGTTTCTGGGATAAAATGAATGCTTCAAAGGTCAGCGGAGCAAGGGCGGGGGTCTGGGGACCATGGTTTGAGGGGACTTCTAAGTCAATTGGCAAAATAATTCTATTATGAAAACATCCTGCATCCCACTTTAAAATGTGGCGTCTGGGGTCTTAAATGCTAACAAGCGGCCATCTAAGATGCAGCAATTGGTCTCAACCCACCTGGAGCAAAGGAAAATGAAGAACACCAAGCCCACACGACAACTAAGAGCCCAAGAGACAGAAAGGGCCACATGAACCAGAGACCTACATCATCCTGAGACCAGAAGAACTAGTTGGTGCCTGGCCACAATCGATGACTGCCCTGTCAGGGAGCACAACAGAGAACCCCTGAGGGAGCAGGAAATCAGTGGGATGCAGACCCCAAATTCTCATAAAAAGACCATACTTAATGGTCTGACTGAGACTAGAGGAATCCCAGCGGCCATGGTCCCCAGACCTTCCGTTGGCACAGGACAGGAACCATTCCCGAAGACAACTCATCAGACATGAAAGGGACTGGTCAGTGGGTGGGAGAGAGATGCTGATGAAGAGTGAGCTAATTATATCAGGTGGACACTTGAGATTGTGTTGGCATATCTTGTCTGGAGGGGGGATGGGAGGATAGAGAGAGAGGGAAGCTGGCAAAATTGTCACGAAAGGAGAGACTGAAAGGGCTGACTCATTAGGGGGAGAGCAAGTGGGAGTACGGAGTAAGATCTATATAAACTTATATGTGACAGACTGATTGGATTTGTAAACATTCACTTGAAGCTTAATAAAAGTTAATAATAAAAAAAAAGCAGGAAACATAAAAAAAATGCACTGCACATTACTAATCCTGGCAGATGGGAAAAACTAAAAATTTATCATGGTGATGTCTTCAGGAACATGGTGGGTCATTGTCTTAGTTATCTACTGCTGCTGTAACAGAAGTACCACAAGTGAATGGCTTTAACCAAGATAAATTTACTCTCACAGTCTAGGAGGCTAGAAGTCTCAATTCAGGGCACCAGTTCCAAGAGAGGGCTTTCTTTTTCTGTTGGCTCTGGAGGAAGGTCCTTGTCATCAGTCTTCCCTGGTCGAAGAGCTTCTCAGCACAGGGACCCTGGGTGCTATTCTACTGGCTCTTGTTCTTGGTGATATGAGGTCCCCTATCTCTCTGCTCACTTCTCTCTTCTATAACTCAAGAGAGATTGATTTAAAACAAAACTTAATCTTGCAGATTGAGTCCCGCCTCATTAACATAACTGCCTCTAATCCTGCCTCATTAACATCAGAGAGGTAGCATTTACAACACATAGGAAAATCACATCAGATGACAAAATGGTAGACAATCACACAATACTGGGAATCATGTCCTAGCCAAGTTGACATACATTTTGGGGGGATACAGTTCAATCCATAGCAATCATTATGCACACAGTGTGATAACTAATGACAGTCTTTTTCATTTTCTTCTTTCAGTTGCTTTTTCCATACACACACAAAGCTAAAATGTACTTTGCCCACATTTCAAAACCAAATTCAATATCTTTTTAGACATTGTAATGGATTGCTGTCATTCATTCTGCTGAAGATTAAACTGAACTTCTGCCCTTTAATAAAAAACTGTAATAAAAACTCTCCTGGCAAATTTCATGCGGTCAAACCTTATTTTTAGTTTTGATTTAGGTGCTTTATACTGAAACTGGAAAATCTGAAATGACAGGAACCACTGTTATTGTAATATCTTGAGTTGATATGATTCTTTTCTTTAAAGAGCTTATAATGCTTTCATATATAATCTTCTATTCTTCAAAATGTCAGTGAAGCAGGTAGAATTTGGTTTTGATATTACATTCTTTCATGCTCAAAAAAATATTTAAGCTGCTCACACAGATATATTAATTTGTCAAAAAAAAAAAAAAAAAAAGATGGTGCTGTCATGAACTACTGGGTTTTGATCCTTAAAGTTAGATAATCCATCATTCTGGGTTTCCTAGTAAAGAGTACATGGAATATTGTTTTAAGCCACTGAGACCCAGGGGCTATTTGTTGCTGCAGCATGACCTCACCTGTCCTGACAATAGGGTATGAACCTAGCTACATATATAAACAACTCACTTGTGCCATCTAACACAATTATAACATTTAATAAATACTCTAGACTCAAATCCTATTTCTAGCACTTACCCACTCACTGTGTAGGTAGAGGAAGACATATAACCTTTCTTAGTCTTAATTTCCTAATCTCTATAATGGAGCTGATAATGCCTATCTTGAATGTTTGTAAGAATAAATAGAAAACTTTGCCTACTGCCTAGCATCTATTAAGAATGTATTAAATATAATCTATAAATACAGAGGAAACCCTGGTGGCGTAGTGGTTAAGTGCTACGGCTGCTAACCAAAGGGTCGGCAGTTCAAGTCCACCAGGCGCTCCTTGGAAACTCTATGGGGCAGTTCTACTCTGTCCTATAGGGCCGCTATGAGTCGGAATCGACTCAATGGCACTGGGTTTGGTTTGGTTTGGATAAACACAAAATTCACAATATCCAGTATAATAAGACATTAACCATCACTAAAAGAGGTCAGATGGGCACACTGTGTGTCCCACTGTCTTGCCCAATTTCCCCTCTCTCTTTCAAAACTCTAAGTCTCCAGTTATTGGGATTCTCCCAGGCTGCTGTTTCTTCAGTTTTTATAATTTGTTAACTATGTTGTTGTTAGTTGCCATTGATCTGGCTCTGACTCACAGTAACCTACATATGACAGAAGGAAATGTTGCCCGGTCCTGCACCATCTTCACAATCATTGTTATACTCAAGTCCACTGTTGAGGCCACTGTGTAGTTTGAGTGCCTTTCGACCTGTGGGTTCATCTTCCAGCACTATATCAGACAATATTCTGTTGTGATACATGGGGTTTTCATTGGCTAATTTTTGGAAACCCTCGTGGCGTAGTGGTTAAGTGCTATGGCTGCTAACCAAAGGGTCGGCAGTTCGAATCCACCAGGCACTCCTTAGAAACTCTATGGGGCAGTTCTACCCTGTCCTAAAGGGTCACTATGAGTCGGAATCGACTCGACGGCACTGGGCTTGAGGCTGGGCCAATTTTTGGAAGTACATCACCAGGTCTCTCTTCCTTGTCTGCCTTAGTCTGGAATCTCCATTGAAACCTGTCTACCTTGGGTGACCCTGCCGGTATTTGAAATACCAGTGGCATAACTTCCAGCATCGTAGAAACATGCAAGCCACCACAATATGACAAACTGACAGACAGGTGGTGGTTTAAAGCTTGACCGTGGATCACCAATTCAAGATATCTGGCTGAGAAAAGTGGGTCAATATATATCAGTTACTTAAAAATGGATGGACCATCAGACTCTGAAAATAACATTATGTTGAAAATTATTACGGAAAGTGGTAAAAATAAGACAAGGACTTACTATCATAATTACATATTTTTACTGAGTATCAGAATGTCCCTTCATTGAGCATCTCCTGTTGCCAGGTACTTTGTTTGGCCCTTCTTACATTTATTATCTCATTTGACCCTCACAAAAGTTCTGCAAAATAGATACTAATATTTTCTTTTTACAGGAAAATGGATGGAAATTTGGGGTCCCTGGGTGCTCATCATAAGGTATGATGTTCAATTCCACCCAGAGGCAACTCAGAAGAAAGCCTGGTGATCTACTTCCAAAATACCAGCTATTGAAAACCCTATGGAGTACAGTTCTGCTCTGACACATATGTGGTTGCCATGAATCACGTTGCCTTAATGGCAACTGGTTTTAGGGATGGAAATTCAGGATCAGAAAGCTTAAGTTACATGCCTGAGGTCACACAGTTGGTAAGTAAAGAGCTGGGACTTAAATCCAGGCCTGTCAGATGCCCAGGCTCAAGCTCTTAAACTTGTGCAATATTGTGTGCAACGTCTATACCTTCTCCTGAACAACACAGGGTAGGTTTGCCGCAATATGAAATTAAGGATATGCATAAGTAGATATGTACAATCTCAACATTCACCTTTAAACACCATATCACCCCTGTCAGAGAAGCAACATAGAAGAATACAAGCATGAGGAGGATTAGCCAAAGTGTGAGAAGCCTCCCGAGGTCCTGACGGCTCTCAGCCTTGTTCATTATCCTTAAACGACATCTGCAGGCCCCTCACACCATTTATCCCATTGAATAGAAAAGGGATTTTGATGGTTACCATTCCGTGGCTTTAAGTCCACAGTGGAACTGCACAACTTCTTTAGCACAGGTGTTTAATTGTGATAAATTGGAGAAAGTCCCGGATTCAATGGTCCTCAAACTAAAACTACCATCTGGGAAGTGTGGGAGAGTGGCTTTCTGTCAACAAACTTGCTGATAAAATTGCAAGGGTGGTAGCCTATTAAGAGATCCATGGTGGCATATCTGGAGGCTGGGTACACATGGGGGAGCCAGAGTGTTTAACCCCTCCCTATGATGAGGAAATAATGCTCAGGGTGAACCAGTAGCTTTCATGCTTCTTATTTTTTTGGTAGCCTATTTCTTTACACTGGGATATCTTGGTGAGAAAGAGGTTGAGTTTCCCTTGGCAAATATGTTTTGAGTGTTAAGGGAAAGTTATGCTGATTGCTTTCGGCAAATCTGTTTATGAAGTGCTCAAATACTCTATTGTTTGCCACTAAAAATCAGTGCACATTTTAGTTTATCAAAAAGAGAGGCACTTCTGCTTCCAGCCAATATAAAGTATCAAGGACTGCATTTACCTTCTCACCTGAAACAACTGAAAAAACAGACAAAATATATAAAATAATGCTTTTTAAGCATTGGAAATCAGGCAGTGAAGGACAGTGACCCCTAAAGACAGAAATAGAAAAAAATGAGTTGAGCTCTGTGTCTCCCCAAAATTACTGACCTGAGAGATTTTCCAGGCCACAAAAGAGGGAAGGGGAACTGAGGCAGAACCTGGCAGACTTCCTGAGTTGAAAAGACAAAACTGAGAGTCTAGGGAGACCTAGGCTGCTAGCGGTGGCAGGGCAGAGCACCACAGAGGAGAGAGCTCCACATACAGATAGAGTATTCCAGAGAACAGCTGAGGGTCTCCCTCAGATATTCAGCTGGGGAGTGATCTGCACATGGGTGTCAGGAAGCTTCCAGAGGCCATGGAAAGAACCATCTGAAAGAAATGGAAAAAAGAGTACCCAGCACTCAGACAGTACTGAGAATAGAGCTTGTTCCCACCAGTCACATTGGAAAACCTCAATAAACCACAGGGTCTTGGGTAGAAACCAAACATCATACCAAAACAAAGCTCAAAAATATTTATAGGAGTATGAGAATATCCAGCACCCGACAAGGTAAAATTCACGATGTCTTGTATCCAATCAAAAAAAAAAAGCAGGGAAACAAGATCCTTAAGGGGAGAAAAATCAAACAATCAAAACTGACCCAGAATTGACAGATATTGGAATTAGCAGACAGGGATATTAAAACAGCTATTATAACTGTATCCCATATAGTCAAAAAGCTAAGTAGAAACATAGAAGATTTAAAAAAAAAACAAAAAACTCAAATGTACCTTCTAGAAGTGAAAAATATAATGCAAGAGATGAACATTACACTGGCTGGGGTTAATGGAAGACTCAATATTGCTGGAGAAAACTGAACGTGAATACATAGAATTTACAAGTACACAAAATCAAGCACACAGGGAAAAAAAAAAAGAATTTAAAAAATAAACAGAACATCATTAAGCTGTGGGGCAACTTTGAGTGAGCAGTTATTTGTGTAATTGGAGTTCTCAACAAAGAGAAGAAGGGGGAGGCAGAAAGATATTTGGAGAAATAATGGCTAAAATTTTCCAAATTTTCTAAAAATGATAAAACCAGAGATTCAAGAAACTCAACAAACCAAGGAACATGGAGAAAATTATACCAAGGCACATCCTAATTAAATTGCTCTAAATTAGTCACAAAAAGAAAAATTCTAAAAGCAGCAAGGGGGCGGCAGGGGGTGGAAGCCTTACACACAGAGAAACAAAATAAGGAAAACAGCGTAGTTCCCATTGGAAATAATGCAAATGCAAGAACAGTAGAGAAACTTCTTTAAGGTAGTAAAATAAAATAAAATAAAAAAACAAAAGCTGTCAACCTTGAACACTATACCTGGTAAAAATACATTTTAAAAAAGGGTGAAATACTTCTCAGACATAAAAAAATGAAATAATTCACCATTAATGACTCATATTACATGTTAAAGGAATTTCATCAGGCAGAAGATAAATGACACCAGGTGAAAATACAATACGGATCTATACAGAAACATAGCGTGCTGGACCTCTTAATAACATGGGTAAATATGCGAGCTGTATTATTATTATTAGTTGTTGTTGCTGTCAGTTGCCTTAAAGTAGCCTCTGACTCAAGGACTCTGATTCAAGGTGACCTGTATATAACAGAAAAAAAACGTCGCCTGAACCTTCTCCTCCTCCTCATCATTGGTATGTCTGAGTCCACTTTTGCGACTATTTTGTCAATCCATCTCATTGAAGCTTTCCCTCATTTTCATTGGCCTTCTACTTTACTGAACATGATGCCCTTTTCTAATGACTGGATTTTCCAGATACCGGGTCCAGAACAGGTGAGTCTCACCATCCTCGCTTCTAAGAAACATTCCGGTTCTGTTTCTTCTAATAAGACCGGTTTTGTTTTTCTTTTGGCAGTCCATGGTATACTCAGTGTTTTCACCAAAACCCCAGTTTGAATACATCAATTCTTTTTTCTGTCTTTCTTTTTTATTATCCATATAGCATATGAGGCAGCTGAAAAGATCATGGCTTAGGTCAGCCACACCTTAATCATCAAAGTGACATCTCTGCTTTTTGCAGCAGATTCGCCCAATGTAATGTCATTTGATTTCTTGATTGCTGTTTCCACAGATGCTGATTGTTGCTTCAAGTAGACTGAAATCATGGATAACTTCTATTTCTTCTCTATATCGTGATATTCTTTTATAGAATATTGTTTCATTATTGAAACCTCTTTAAATGATAATTGCGTTTTCAAGCAAAAAGTCACTATTTACTGTGTGGTTTATACCATTTGTGAAAGTACCATGTATGATAACAATAACACCAAGGCCAAAACAGAAGAAATGGAAGTATAAGAGAGAGAGAGAAAGAGATTTACAGCTAATAAGCCAGCAAAGGAAATAAAATAGAATTTTAAAAAAGAAACAATTGATCCAAAAGAAGGCAGAAAAAGTGGGAAAAGGGACAAGAAACAGATGGGCCAAATAGAAAACAAATAGCCACAAGATAAATTTACATTTAAATTTTGTCACGTTTGTCACATCAAATGTAAAAATACAATCTCTGATTAAAATGCAGCGATTGTCAAATTGGTGGAAAATGCCAAGAGGAAATGCGCTTTAAATATATAGACACAAATAAGTTTAAAATAAAACCACGGGAACAGTACACCATGCTAACACTAATAAAAAGAATGCTTATATAGCTATACTCACATCAGATAAATTAGATTTCAGAGCAAAGGATATTACCAGGGATAAAGAGGGTCATTTCATACTGATACAGAGGTCAGATTTTCACCTAATAACAGAGCTTCAAAGCACATGAAGCAAAAACTGATAAAACTGAAAGGGGAAACAGACAAACCCACAACTACAGTTGAGATTTCAATACCATTCTTCCAATACTTGTAAACCTCAATCAAAATCCCAGCAGGCTTTTTTGTTGAAACAGAAAAAAAAACAATTAGTCTAAAATGTATATGTAAATGCAAAGGAACTAGAATAACCAAAATGACTTTGAAAAAGGAGAACAAAGTTAGAGGACTAACACTACCTGACTTAAAGACTTACTAAAAAGCTATAGTAATCAAGATGATCTGGTAGTAGCATCAAGTTAGACAAATAGATCAATGGAACAGAATAGAAATTTCAGAAATAAGCTCACACATATATGGACAATTGATTTCCAAATCAGTGAAAAAAAAAAAGTTTTTTTCAACAAATGATGCCAGAACATTTGGACATTCCTATGAAAATCTTTATCTTGTACCACATAAAAACACTAACTCAAGATGAATCCTAGAACTACAAAACTGCTACAAGTAAGTATGGAAGAAAATCTCTACGTCCCTGGGTTAGGCAAAGATTCCTTAAATATAACACCAAAAGCGCAATTTACAAAGAATAAATTATCAACTGGACTTCATTAGAATTAAAAGACTTATTTTAGAAGACACTGTTAAGTGAATTAAAAGGCAAGCCACAGAACAGGAGAAAATACAAACCATGTATTTCATAAAGGGAAACTCTGGTGGCATAGTGGTTAAGAGCAATGGCTGCTAACCAAAAGGTTGGCAGTTGGAATCCACCAGGCACTCTTTGGAAACTCTGAAAAGGACACGTGTTTACAGTATGAGAAGTGGAACAAGGAGGCAGAATGTCGCCTTGTTTGACTTCATACGAAAACATGCACTCTGTGCATACTCATAAATGATCCCCAAAGTGCCACAAGTATGGGTTTGGGGGTTACAAATGAATTTCAGTGAGGAGACGGATTTGCAAACACAGAATCTGTGAATAATGAGGATTGACATAAAATAACTCTCCAAACTCAAAAATAAGTAAACAAGCAACCTGATTTAAAACAGGGGCCAAAAATATGAAAAAACGCTTTACAAAAGAAAATATACAGATGGAAAATAAACACACGAAATTATCAACATGATTAGTCATTAAAAAGAGAAATGCAAATTAAAACCATAATGATATACTACACACCTATTAGAATGACTAAAGCTAGATAGTTTTCTCATACCAAGTGAATGTGGAACAATGGAATTCTCATCCCCTGCTGATGGGACTGTCAAATTAAGCAGCTTCCTTGGAAAATAGTTTGTCAGTTTCTTAAAAAATTAAGCATTCACCTATCATGTGATTCAGCCATTCCACTCTTAGGTGCCAAAATATGTGAAATGAACTACTGATAAACGTAACAACATGGATGAAACTCAACTAATTAAGCTGAGTGAAAGAGAAAGAATACATGCTGTATGATTTCATGTCTATAGAATTCTAGAAAATGCAAACCAATCTGTATTGACAGAAAGCAGATCGGTGCTAGCTTGGGGATGGAGGATGGAGAAATGTGGAAGGGAAAGACTACAAAGGGGTATAAGAAAGCTTTGGTGGGGATGGATATATTCATTGTCTTTATGGTGTAATGGTGTCACGAGTACATACATATGTCCAAACTTATAACATTATGTAGTTTAAACATATAAAGCTTATTGTATATCAGTTATACCCCAATAGAGCTTTTAAAAACTGATTAAGAATAAACAGGCTTGTAGGTTAACATATTTAGGATAAAGTTCGGCTCTCTTTTTCAGATAGAGAGCATCAAAATTATAATTTTATCGGTCAGGGTATGGTAGTTTATACTGCAGTAACAAACAACCTCTACATCTCTGTGGCTGAACACAGTAAGGTTTGTTTTTCACTCATATGTCCATTACTGGTTGGCTTGGAGCTCTATTCTGCCATCTTCACTCCAGGATCCAGGTTGCTGAAGATGCCACTAAATGGAACGTTGCCTGACATCCCGACAGAAAGAAACAAGAGTTCTGGAGGTCTCACTGTAGCACATAAATGCTCTGCCTGGAACCTATTCCTGTCATTTCTGCTCACAACTCATTGGCTGAAAGTAGTCATATGACCTCTCCCAACCACAGAGGACCAGGAAATATAATTAGACCTTATTCCTGGAAGGCAGAGAGCTGGAAATACTTGACAATTAGCCCTAATACCTAGCATATAGATAGCACTCATTAAAGATTTACCGTGTAGCAGTAGCTGCTCTAAACTCTTGCATGTGTTATCTCACTTAATCCTCACAAATGTTTTCTAAGAAAGGTGCTATTGTTGTCAACACCAGCATTTTATAAATGAGAAATCTGAGGCATGGGTGTAAAATAGCTTTCTCAAGTTTGGTAAAATAACTAGTAATTGGGATTTGAATCCAGACATGTTCTTGACTGCTATACAATGTTGTCACCTAGTGTTTGCTAGTCACCTCCCCTTACTCAGACCCAAATCTATCACAAAATATAAGACCATGCTAGAAAGCTTCATTGGCATATATGGTTATAAGATGGGAGGTGAGAATCCCGGTTTCCTAGCTTGCATTTGGTGTCTTTCCACTACACTCACTGGTGGTTTTCACATTTTTTGGCAAAGCCCTAAGTTCTCAGGCTCATTGTCAGGCCTGCTGAGAGATCTGGAAGCTTCAAACAGAGCAGCTCTGTTTTATCCTTTATGCTTCCGTTTGCTTTATTTGTTGGCTGACAAAAAATAAAGTTGGGAAAATACTTTTCTGCTTCCTTACACGTCCACAGTCACAGTAAGCTAAGAAACAAACCCTAGGGAGGGAGCAGCTTAAAGCAAAAGGATACAGATCCTTTCCTGTGTTTAAAGCTGCTGACTTTTATGTCATGTTAAGGGCAAGTTTTTTTTTTTTTTTTTTAATTTTACTTTAGAGGAAGGTTTACAGAACAAACTAGCTTTTCATTAAACATTTAGTACACCTATTGTTTTGTGACACTGGTTACCAACCCCATGACATGTCTCCCTTCTCAATCTTGGGTTCCCTATTACCAGCTTTCCTGTCCCTTCCTGCCTTCTAGACCTTGCCTCTGGACTGTTGTGCCCCTTTAGTCTTGTTTTGTTTTATGTGCCTGTCTAATCTTTGGCTGAAGGGTGAACCTTAGGAGTAACTTCATTACTAAGCAAAAGGGTGTCTGGGAGCCACACTTTCAGGGTTTCTCCGGTCTCTGTCAGGTAAGTCTGGTCTTTTTTGTGAGATAGAATTTTGTTCTTCATTTTTCTCCAGGTTTGTCCAGGACCCTGTATTGTGATCCTTGTCAGGGCAGTCAGTGGTGGTAGCCAGGCACCATCTAGTTATACTAGACTCAGTCTGGTGGAGGTCGTGGTAGATGTGGTCCATTAGTTTTTTTGGACAAACCTTTCCATTGTATCTTTAGTTTTCTTCATTCTTCCTTGCTCCCAAAGGGGTGAGACCAGTGGAATATCCTAGATGGCCCTTCACAAGCTTTTAAGACCCCAGACACTACTCACCAAAGTAGAATGTAGAGCATTTTCTTTATAAACTATGTTATGCCAGTTGAGCTAGATGCTCCCTGAGACCATGGTTCCCACAGCCCTCAGCCCAGTAATTGGGTCCCTCAGGTAGTGTGGATGTGTCTACGGAGCTTCCATGACATTGTCTTGTACAAGTTGTGCTGGCTTCCCCAGTATTGTGTACTGTCTTACCCTTCACCAAAGTTACCACTTATCTATTGTCTATTTAGTGTTTTTTCATTTCCACCCCCCCTTCCCTCTTAAGTATCAAAGATTATTTCTTTTTGTGTGTACAACTGTTCATGAATTTTTAGGGTAGTGGTCTCATACAATATTTGTCCTTTCGTGATTGACTTATTTCACTCACCACAATGCCCTTCAGATTCATCCGTGTTGTAAGATGCTTCGCAGATTCATCTTTGTTCTTTATCATTGCGTAGTACTCCATTGTGTGTATGTACCATAATTTGTTTATCCATTATCTGTTGATGGGCATCTAGATTGTTTCCATGTTTTTGCTATTGTGAACAATGCTGCAATGAACATGGGTGTGCATATGTCTAGTCTTGTGATGGGTCTTATTACTCTAGAATATATTCCTAGGGGTGGGATTGCTGGATCATATGCTATTTCTATTCCTAGCCTTCTAAGGAAGCGCCACATCGTTTTTCAAAATGGTCGTACCATTTTGCATTCCTACCAGCAGTGCATAAGAGTTCCAATCTCCCCACAGCCTCTCCAACATTTGTTATTTTTTGTTTTTTTGATTTGTGCCAGTAATGCCAGGGTGAGATGGTATCTCAATGTGGTTTTGATTTGCATTTCTCTAATGGTTAGTGATCACAGCATTTCCTCGGGTGTCTGTTAGCCACTTGAATGTCTTCTTTGGTGAAGGGTCCCTTCATTTCTTTTGCACATTTTTTAATTGGATTATTTGTCTTTTTGTTGTAGAGATGTTGGATTATAGAGATTAGACTTTTGTTGGATTTGTAATAGCCAAATATTTTTTCTCAGTCTGTAGGTTCTCTTTTCACTCTTTTGGACAAATTTTCTGATGAGCATAATTGTTTAATTTTTAGAAGATCCCAGTTATCTAGCTTAACTTCTGGAGTTTATGTGTTGTTGGTTATGGATTGTACACTGTTAAGACCATGTAATAGGGCCTCTATCATTGATCTTATTTTTTCTTCTATGATCTTCAGGGTTTTTGGTTTTATATTTAGGTCCTTGCTCCAGTTTGAATTAGTTTTTTGTGTATCGTGTGAGTTGCGGATCCTGTTTCATTTTTTTGTAGATGGACATCCAGTTTTGCCACCACCATTTGTTAAAAAGATTGGCTTTTCCCCCATTTGATGGAGTTTGGGCCCTTGTCGAAGATCAGGTGGCGGTAGGTGGATGGATTTACATCTGGGTTCTCAATTCTGTTCCATTGGTCCATGTATCTGTCGTACAAGTACCAGGCTGTTTTGACTACCATACCCGTATGGAAGGTTCTGAGGCCAGGTAGTGAGAGTCTTTTTACTTTATTCTTCTTCTTCAATAGTGCTTTAATTATCCAGGGTCTCTTCCTTTTCCACATAAAGTTAATGACTATTTTTTCCATCTCTTTAAAGAATATTGTTGGTATCTGAATTGGGATTGCATTGTATTTGCAAATTACTTTGGGTAGAATTGTCCTTTTCACAATGCTGAATCTACCTATAGATGAACATGGTATGTTTTTCCATTTATGTAGATCTCTTTTGGTTTCCTGCGGTAGTGTCTTGTAGTTTTCTTTGTATAGGTCTTTCACATTCCTGGTTAGATTTATTCCTAAGTATTTTATTTTTTTAGGGGCTATTATAAATGATACTCTTTCCCCTGATTTCCTTTTCGTTGTTCACTTTATTGGTGTATAGGAATTCAACTGATGTTTGTATGTTTATCTTGTGTCCTGCTACTCTGCTGAATTTTTCTATTCATTCCAGTAGTTGTCTCCTGGACTGTTTTGGGTTTTCTATATATACTATCATATAATTCACAAATAAGGACAGTTTTACTTATTCATTACCAATTTGAATGCCTTTTTTTTTTTTCTTGCCTTGTTGCTCTACCTAGGACTTCCAGCACAATGTTAAACAGGAGTGGTGACAAAGGGCATTCTTGTCTTGCTCCTGTTCTCGAGGGGAGTGTTTCCAGCTTCTCTCCATTAAGAATGATGTTGGCTGTTGGTTTTTTTAATAGATGTTAAGGGCAAGTATTTTTATAAACATTTGCATTACGTGAAACTTTGACTAAAGCAGTTCCTAGCTTGGAAAAAATAAGAACACAGAATTTATACAAGGGCATCATTACCTGTAGGAGTTAGGAGCAGTGAATTATACTACGAAGAACATTCTAGTTCAAGAAAACTAATGCTTAGAAGTTGAACAAAGGTGGATTTGATCCTTCAATGCAGGCTGTTACCCAAATTCACTTTTTATTTTGCTAGTACTAGCTGATTAGGCACAAGGTCTGCACAATGCTTACCACAGGAAAGATGTTTAGTAATATTCGTTGAATACTTGAATGAATACTATGGAGTAACTGGAAGCATTCTGGGGGCATCAAGAAAAAGTATTAACTGGATGAACAGGGACACACCAAGTATAACACTAAAGACTCTACATAATCCTCCTGTTACTTTGCTCTTCTTAAAAATATTGTTGTTGTTAGGTGCCATCGAGTCAGTTCCAACTCACAGCAACCCTGTGTACAACAAAATGAAACACTGCCCAATCCTGCATCATCCTCAACATTGTTGCTATGCTTCAGCCCACTGCTGCAGCCACCGTGTCCAGCCATCTCACTGATAGTCTTTTTCTTTTTTGCTGGCCCTCTACTTTACCAAGCACAATATCCTTCTCCAGGGACCGGTTCCTCCTGAAAACATGTCCAAAATACGTGAGACAAATCTTGCCATCCTCACTTTCCAAGGTGCATGCCAGCTGTACTTATTCCAAGACAGATTTGTTCATTCTTCTGGCAGTCCGTGGTATATTCAATATTCTTCGCCAACACCATAATTCAAAGGCATCAATTCTTCTTCTGTCTTCCTTATTCAATGTCCAGCTTTCACATGCATACAAGGCAATTGAAAATACCATGGCTTGGGTCAGAAATACTAGGCCAGTTCTCAAAGTGACATCTTTGCTTTTTCACACTTTAAAGAGATCTTTTGTAGCAGATTTGCCTAATGCAATATGTTGTTTGATTTCTTGACGCAGCTTCCATAAGTATTGATTGTGGATCCAAGTAAAATGAAATCCTTGACAACTTCAATCTTTTCTCCGTTTATCATGATGTTGCTTACTGGTCCAGTTGTGAGAATTTTTGTTTTGTTTTATGTTGAAGTGTAATCTATACTGAAGGCTGTAGTCTTTGATCTTCATCAGTCCTCTTTGATTTCAGCAAGAAAAGTTGTGTCATCTGCATATGACAGGTTGTTAATGAGTCTTCCTTCAATGCCACATTCTTCTTCATATAGTCCAGCTTCTTGGGTTGTTTGCTCAGCATATAGATTGAATAAGTATGGTGAAAGGAAACAACCCTTACACACACCTATCCTGATTTTAAACCATGCAATATCCCCTTGTTCTGTTCTAACAGCTGCCTCTTCATCTATACACAAGTTCCTCATGAGCACAATTAAGTGCTCTGGAATTTCTGCTCTTCCCAATGTTATCCATAATTTGTTATGATTCACACAATCGAATGAATTTCCATACTTAATAAAACACAGGTAAACATCTTTCTGGTATTCTCTGCTTTTAGCCAAGATCTCTCATTCCTAATTACATGAATCCATTAATTCTTAGAGTCAAGGCAGACATTTCAGCAGGTTAATATCAAACAAGAAATCTGGACTAGGTTATTGGCATGAATTGGTAGAGTGAGGACTCAATGGGCAAAAAAATGGGGAACCTTCCTAAAACCACATGCAAAAGAGACGCATCTTTTTCAAGCTGGTGCTCCTAAATCTCCCCTTAGCAGTAGGAACTAGTCTAATGTGATAATAATCCCTCCCTGGGATGTCGTCTTAAAAGGAAACAAGCTCCCAGTCCTGCGACCTTACAGAAGAGGAATCCCAGCAGGGATCTGGAGTCTTGGAGAACACCCTCCAGCACTGTGAAATCTTTGAAGAGCCCCAACTTTGAAGAGTGCCTTCCCACAGTTACTGTGAGCATGCATACACAATTAGGGGGAAAACTACCTGCTTCTGATTTCCAAAACCCATCTGAACTTTCCCCTCTACCTCTTCTTTGAAGGAAGCACCCAAGCCCCTCTGGAGATTTTCAGAGCCAGGTGAGAAAGCACATTTTCATCAGGCTGTTATGGGAATGCTGCCAAGGGGAAAAATAATGGGCAAAGAAAGAAACCTTTGCTGGTCCGACCAAGATGCTTGACACATCTGTGGCTTCAGGCCAGGAGATGGAAGGGAAATTAAAAAAAAAAAAGAAAAGAAATTAAATGACAAAATAAATCAAAGATATCTTTACCTCACAATGTGCTTGAAGGGGAAGAGAGTTGGCTGGCCATGCTCTTCAAGTTCTTTCCCAAGTAACGTATTTAGAGCTGATTTTTAGCTCATTATTACAATTTTCTTTCAAGTGCTTTAACACAGTACAATTCAATATAACCTTTCCTTTTTTTTTTGTCAGTGGTAAATCAAGCATGCTGAATGGGTCCTAGCTATGCTCTTCAGTTATCTTGGAGGCTTTTCCCTTGACAGACAAAAAAGGGAAACTTCAAAAGATTTCATACAGGGAAGGAAGAGGAGTTCAAAGATGGGCTAGTATAAGGCCATCCCTGAGAATTATAAGAATGCAGCGCACCAGTGCTGAAAGCATGGGAAAATACTAATAATAGTATTAATACTACTAACATTGATCAAACATTGCTCTGTTCCAGGCACTGTGGTATGAGTTTTATATTCATAAACTCACTTAATTGGATAAGAAATATGGCAATCTGCTTTCTAAAGAATTCCATTAGATTAAAATAACTTTCCAAACAGGATGTAATTTGGAAATTATTTTAGTTTGCAGACATTATTTATTAATGTAACATGCATGTCATGTGGTCATATTTTAAAGTATCAACTACAGTGTTTTTTTTTTTTTTAATTGTGGTAACTATATATAGTGAAACCTGTAAGAGCTGAAACTCAGTGGAATTGTCTTTTTCCATGTCTCGCAAGTTTTCTGCCTTTGACAGTGTGGAGTCTTACCACTTTTCTATTGCTTGTTTTAGTGGAAAATATTTGAGTTTTCCTTCTCTGACAGATTTCTGCCTTACACAGGTTCTTGCTTTCATAGGTTTTGCTTTATATATATATATACACACACACATATACATACATATATACATACCTATTGGGTTTTTTTTTTTTTATACATACATATATACACACATATATACACACATACAGATATGGCACTCAGGTGTCACAGTAGTTAAGCACTGGGCTGCTAATCAAAAGGTTGGCGGTTTGAACCCACAAGCTGCTCTACGGAAAAAGATGTGGTAGTCTGTTTCAGTAAACATTTACAGCCCTGGAAACCCTATGGGGCAGTTCCGTCTGTCCTACAGGGTCACTATTAATCGGAATTGACTTGACAGCAGTGGGTTTTTGTTTGGAATATATATGTGTGTGTGTATATATGTATGGAAACCCTGGTGGCGTAGTGGTTAAGTGCTACGGCTACTAACCAAAAGGTTGGCAGTTTGAATCCACCGGAAGCTCCTTGGAAACTCTGTGGGGCAGTTCTACTCTGTCCTATAGGGTCACTATGAGTCAGAATCGACTCGATGGCAGTGGGTTTTTGGTTTTATATATATGTATATGTGTATATGTATGTATACACACACATATACACATACATATAACAAAACGTTTGCCATTTAAACATTTTATACATGTATAATTCAGTGACATTAACTACATTCATCACGTTGTGCAACCATCACTATTATTCGTTTATAAATTTTCCCAACACTTTTTTTTTTAGTAATTTTTATTGAGCTTTAAGCGAACATTTACAAATCAAGTCACTCTGTCACATATAAGCTTATATATACCTTACTCCATACTCCCACTTACTCTCCCCCTAATGAGTCAGCCCGCTCCCTCCTTTCAGTCTCTCCTTTCGTGACAATTTTGCCAGTTTCTAACCCTCTCTACCCTCCTATTTCCCCTCCAGACAGGAGATGCTAACACAGTCTTAAGTGTCCACCTGATACAAGTAGCTCACTCTTTGTCAGCATCTCTCTCCAACCCATTGTCCAGTCCCTTCTATGCCTGATGAGTTGTCTTCGGGAATGGTTCCTGTCCTGGGCCAGCAGAAGGTTTGGGGACCATGACTGCCAGGATTCCTCTAGTCTCAGTCAGGCCATTAAGTCTGGTCTTTTTATGAGAATTTGGGGTCTGCATCCCACTGATCTCCTGCTCCCTCAGGGGTTCTCTGTTGTGCTCCCTGTCAGGGCAGTCATCGGTTGTGGCTGGGCACCATCTAGTTCTTCTGGTCTCAGGATGATGTAAGTCTCTGGTTCATGTGGCCATTTCTGTCTCTTGGGCTCATAGTTATCGTGTGACCTTGGTGTTCTTCATTCTCCTTTGATCCAGGTGGGTTGAGACCAATTGATGCATCTTAGATGGCCACTTATTAGCATTTAAGACCCCAGACACCACATTTCAAAGTGAAATTTTCCCAACACTCTTAACCGAAGGTGAGTGCTCCCTAAGCAATGACTTCTTCCTCCTCCCTCCCATCCCTGGTAACCACTAATAAACGTTGGTCTCTATACATTTGTCTATTCTAGATATTTCATATTAAGTGGGATCATACAATATTCGTCCTTTTGTGACTGACTCATTTCACTGAGCATAATGTTTTGAAGGTTAAGCATGTTGTATCATGTACTGGGACTTTATTGTTCTTTATATCTGAGTAATATTCTATTGTATGTATGTACCACATTTTGTTTATCCATCTGCTGATGGACATTCAGGTTCTTTCTGCCTTTTAGTTGTCGTGAATAGCGCTGCAATAAACATGGACTCCCATGTTCATTGTACAAGATTCTGTTTGTGTCAACCAATGTGTTTTTCACTCCTGGTACTCTTTTTTGTCTCTGGCCATTTCCCATGCAAGCAAGCTCAAGGAGTGTCCATTGGCTCAGAGATGAGGTAGTACAGTAGAAAAGCAAAGAAATGACCCTTTGAGCTTCAAAAGCCCTACAGGTCTTATAGGCAAATATCTGGGAGAATAAGGAACTTTTTCTACCTTCAGGCTGGCAGCAGGAGAGCTTCCTTCTTTTTGAACCTAGGAAGTTGCCCAGGACTTAATCCCTGGATACAGTGCAATAGAAACCTCAGATGAATTGGAGGGATCTAAGAACTAGAAACCTGACCTTCATTCCCTGATCCATCCTGCAGAGAAAGCATGCACACATAGCTCCCTCATGTTGAGCACAGTTTGGGAGTTTTAAAGTAGAGTTGGTTGCATGGCGTTTCCAGGCTGATGGGCCTGAAACATCATCAGAGATTTTCTCTGGATTTCATTTGGCTGAAGAAACAGTCACATGATTATTTCATTTCTGGATGGGTCAAGGAAATAGCTGAAGGAGCCAGCCTAGAAATTACCACAGTTAGAATGGACTGACATCTCTAAGGCTTTACAGTAATACAGACACTACAGCACATGCCAACATGGGTCTACCTGCCTTTACTGCATACTTGGGATTCATGTTCCTCCCTTCCCAAGCATGTAGGCTCAACTCAAAGGATGGGGGGTTGGGTTGGTGATTGACTGAAATGACCCTTAATTGATGGAGGTAAATTATCTGCTTCCTGAAAGAGAGTTTGAAAGAGCAACTGAGTTGAATTATAGAAATAAGGGCTACTGATTGAATTGTGTCCCCTCAACATATGTACTGATGTCCTAACCCATATATCTGAGGTTGTGGTATTTTCTGGAATAAGGTTTTTCTTTTCTCATGTTAATGAGGTCATACTCGAGTATGGTGGGACCTAAACCTAATCATCTGTGAGTTACAAAAAGAATCGAATAGACACAGAGACAAACAAGGGAGAGACAGACACCAAGGAACTCCTGGGGCTACCAACAAAGAAGAACCTCCCCCTAGAACCATGCCCTGAATTCACACCTCTAACCTCCTGAACTGTGAGAAAATACATTTTGGTTCTTGAAAGCCACCCACCTGTGGAATTTTTGTTATAGCAGCACCAGTAACTAAGCTAACTAAGACAATAAGGAAAGCTATATTTTGACACACCAGAGTTGGTGATCTGATATTCACAACTGTATGTATTTTTGGTTTCCTACACTGCCCTAGTGCTCAGGGATGGTATGAGAGAAAGAAATAAGTAGCTCATCTGCTAAGGCCCTAAGGGACATTTGGAAAATCAGAATGTTATCTTTATGGGTTTCAATTCCCTTATCTGTTGAGTGAGGGAATTGGGCTGGAAAAAAAAAAAAAAATGTTCTATGGAAGTACCTCGAGGTCTTCCCAGTAAAAGTAAGCACAGGCCATTTCGTGTGCCCTCCCTCAAGAATTCCTTGCCTCAGCCTTCAAATGGTGCTGCTTGATTTTAATCAGATTTTGTTACATCTTTTTTTTTTTTTCTTTATATATTAGAACTGAAGTACTGAGAGGAGAGTGTATCATTCTGTCCTCATTTCAAGGCATATTTTCATCGTAAAGTCATCCTGGCCTTATTTCATGTCTTTCAGCCCTAATCTCCACCCCTATTCATCACAGGAATACTTACAACCTCAAATACCCCCCATAAGCTCTAGATTCTTAGTCTGCTGACATTGAATATTCATGTAAGATTTATTTTGGAAAAAAAATTCAAATTGACTCTGGCTCTACATAAAGAAGTTAAAAAATCAAATGATTTGCTAATGACCTCAAAGTTCCTCTCCACATTTTTAATCTAGGCAGAGAAATAGAAAATAGTAGCTTACAGATATAACTCTACTTCCCTGATCCTGGGTGAATGTGAAGTGTTCCCAAATTGCATCTCACTTTCTTTTCCTTGTGCTACATTTATTTAACACTCTTCTTATATTTTTGCAGCCCACAGTGCAAGATGAATTGCCAGAAGACAGAGGAAGCCATTTCAGGTTTTTTTTTTTTTTTTTTAAGCTTTTCTCCTCAGCACAAGACAATCCTGCCAGAGAACTGCATATATAAATGTGCACACTCCCACACATGACAAGAGATTGTCACATTCTTAAGGCATATTTTGCAGTCAGCCCCTGGAACAGGATTCCAGAATTTGGTCAACTCCTGCTAACTTAGCAAGTGTTTCTTAATTGTTTCTGCTTTGGTGACATCACATTTTTGGTTGCTACCCTATAAAGATACAATGGGCGTAAATTCCATGCTCAAAGGCTATGGTCTGGAAAGCCCAAGTACCACAGGAACACAATAGTACCATGGTTCTGGGACATTGCCACAGCCCCTTCTCATGTGTTGATTATTTATATGGCAGGGCAGATGGAGGCCCTGTTTTCACAATGTTCAGAACTCTACTCTTGGTTTGCTAAGAGAATGCTTACTTCATCCCAGTGTTCAAGCGGGTTGAGATATTTTACTTAGATTCATTTATGCCTGTACACATCCATACCTGTAGCCACAAATATGTATTGAACACCTGCAATGTGTCAGAATTTACTCTATGCACCAGAGATATAGCAGTAAATAAAACAGACAAAAATCCCTGTCCTCGTGGATTAAATAATGATGGAAGAAGTGAGAAAACAAATGAAAATACATGTATGATATTAGAAAATGAGGGTTATAAAAATAGAGCAGGAAAAAAGAAAAGTAAGTGCCTAAGGGGAAGTGTGGGGTTTGCTACACCAAACAAGAAGGTCAGGGAAGGTCTCAGGAGTGGATGACATCTTGAGCCAATAAGCTTTGATGTTTCCTGTGGTGCAGTGGCAATAGCAATGAACCTGGAATTGGAAAACTTAGATTCAACTCTGAACTCAGATACTTGCCAGTTACGTGGTCTTGAGAGTACCTGACCTCACTATCCTCATGGATAATATGGAAACAATACTAGCAACCTCAGAAAACAGGAAATTATATGATCTAATTCACAGGTGTCTTGCTCTTTCTCTTCAGACTCCTTCTCTTCAGACTACACCAGCCCCTCATCCAACACCGCACTCTGACCTCTTCCTGCACTCTGCACTTCTATAACCTACTATTTTCTTCATCTCTACCACTTGGATGTTTGACATCTCAAATCTAAGATGTCCAAAACTGAGCCCCTCATCTTTATCCCCACCAATCCTGCTCCAAAGACTGACCATCTCCATTGATTTCAACTCCTAGTCTTACAGCCATCCTTGACTCTGCTCTTTGTGTTACACTCCACTTCCAGTTTGTCAGGAAAATCCTGGTAGCCCTACCTTTAAAAGCATATCCAGATTCAGTTCTTTCTCACCACCTATGCTGCTACCATCTTGTTCAAGTCACCAATAGTGCTCACCTGGGTTTCCAATGTAGCCTCGTAACTGTTCTTCCTGCTTCTGTCTTTGCTCTCCTGTGGCTTATATTCAACTCAGCAGCCAGAGGGGTCTTTTTATAAGATGTGTGTCAAATTATATACTCAAAATATATATGCTTTTGTGGCTCCTTACTGTACTCAAAGTACTTCTAATGGCCTAAAGGAACCTATGTAATCTCTGACTCCCTCCCTCTGTTCAACCTCCTCATCCCATTCTCCCATTCGTCTGATCTCCTTCCCACTAATGTGTGTCTCCAACGCTTGCTCACTCTGCTCCAGCAGCATAGGCTCCTCACTTTTCCTCAAATCCTCCATGTGCATTCCCCACTAAGGACATTTGCATTGGTTGCTCCCTCATCCTAGACTCAGCATCTTCCCCCAGAAATCCACATGGTTCATTTCCTCACCTTCTTCCAGTCTCTGCTCAACTGTCACCTTTTCAGTGAGGTCTACCTTATTGTCCTATTTTTAAGTTGCAGCCTTCCCACTCCCTACACTCCCAAGGCCTCTCACCATACTCTGTTCCTGTCTTACATAAGATTCATTACTTCTCCTATACTGTGGATCATAACCAATTGTGCATAACACTGTAAAGAATGGGAATTCTGGAACACTTAATTGTACTCATGAGGAACCTGTACATAGACCAAGAGGCAGTCATTTGAATAGAACAAAGGGATACTGTGGGTTTAAAATCAGGAAAGGCACATGTCAGGGTTGTATACTTATTCAATCTGTATGCTGAGCAAATAATCTGAGAAGCCAGACTATATAAAGAAGAATGCAGCATCAGGATTGGAAGAAGACTCATTAACAATCTGCATGATTTGCAGATGACACAACTTTACTTGCTGAAAGTGAAGAGGACTTGAAGCACTTGCTGATAAACAGCAAAGACTAAAATCTTCAGTACGGATTACACCTCAACATAAAGAAAATAAAAATACAAACGGACCAATGAGCAACATCGTGGTAAATGAAGAAAATATTGATTGTCAAGGATTTCATTTTACTTGGATCTATAATAAATGCTCATGGAAGTAGCAGTAAAGCAATCAAATGATGTATTGCATTGGGCAAATCTGCTGTAAAAGACCTCTTTAAAGTGTTGAAAAGCAAAGATGTCACTTTGAGGACTAACGTGCACCTGACCCAAGCTGTGGTATTTTCAATCTCCTCACATGCATGTGAAAGCTGGACAATGAATAAAGGAGACTAAAGAAGCATTGATGCCTTTGAATTATGGCAATGACAAAGAATATTGAATATACCATGGACTTCCAGAAGAACAAACAAGTCTGTCTTGGACGAAGTACAGCTAAAATGCTCCTTGGAAGTGAGGATGGTGACACTTGGTCTCAGATACTTTGGACATATTATCAGCAGGGACCAGTCCCTGGGGAAGGACATTATGCTTGGTAAAGTAGAGGGTCAGCAAAAACCATGAAGACCCTCAATGAGATAGACTGACAAATAGGCTGCAACAATGGGCTCAAACATAGCAACAATTGTGAAGATGGTGCAAAACCAGGCAGCATTTCGTTCTGTTGTACATGGAGTCGCTGTGAGTCAGAACCAACTCAACAGCATCTAACAACAATATCGTGTAGTTTGCTCAATGAATATGTATGTTCCTTTTTGCCATGTCTGTCCACCTTCCCTGCCTAGATGGTAACTTCCACAAAAACAGGGATTTCTGAATCAGTATTTGAACAGATACATGGTAGGCAATCATTATTTGTTAAATGAAATCAATATTGTCTAATTCTCAGATTCTCAAACTTCTCTCCTTTCAGCACATAATCAAGCCATTCATGGGCTGTCATTTTTAAGCCATGAGTTGAAAATCTACTCCTTTCTCACCTACTCAAGAAAGCACATTAAATGCGAGTCAGTGATAATGCAGGGGCAACTGATAATAACAGCAATTTCTTAAGAAGGAAATCATTTGTAGATGTTAGTATTTTAACTATTATTAGTAACAAATTACATTCTGATCCCCACAACAGATGCAGGTCATAGCTCCTGGTTGAGCTCTACAGTACAGTCTTGTCCCAATTATTCCATTTCTCCACCTGCTGAAACCAACCAACGTAGCCACAGCTGCACTCATGCTTATTTATTTCTTCTCATTTCAGAGGCTGACAAGGACTTCCTTCTGCTTGAGGCTAATTCCTCCACCTGTGACCTGCTCACCACTTCTTCCGTCTTATCTGGAATCCTGATCCATTAACTATGTTTTTCCGTCTTTACAGCTTTGTATCTTTAACCTCTCCTCAGAACAACGGTGTGTTGTAACGGGAAATATAGAGGATTCTCTTCAGTTTGGTCCACAAACATACTCATTTCTTGCACTTAAAACAACCATCTTCAGACACAGAGGGGGATTTTGGAGGTGTGGCTTTAACATTCTTAGAAGTCATGTTTAAAACATCTGATAACGTTGCAGAGTGGTTTTAAGTACCACTGAATATTTTTTAACTTTATCTTTGCTCTCTGACGTGCTTATTTTGAAGATGGCAGCCTTCCAGATTGAAACAAAACAAACATGAAGTATAAATAACTAAGCAATTATTGGACTAGGTGGAATCTTTTGAGCTCTCTTGTATCGTTCCCTATATATAACGATATTTATACCGTCTCTGGCATTAACGATTGTAGTTGTGCCTAGGCACATTAACCATTTCAGTGTTTCACTCTGATGACCTTTTCTTTCTCTTTTATATTCATAAAAGTTTTTATTTTATTGCAATTCTAACTTACTTACTCTTGTTCTCTCCTCAGTAGAGATGGAGACCACCACATTCTATGTTATAAGCCCTTCAGACACTTGAAGCACTGTGTTAAATGATTTTGCATTTATTTTCTCACATTGGGAAATATTTGTTTCCTTCATTCTTCCCCATGTAATTACTGTTTCTAGCACAAAACTCCTATGAAATGTATTTTGTGGAATCTTCATTGCTTGCGATCGTATCTACTCACCCTCACGAAGCGTCCTATGGTTAAATGAGTATCACTGCAGGACTTCAGAGCCTTCAAAATACTAATATGCATAGTGAATCTCTAACAGCGTCCTTTTACTGTGGAACATTTTGTGTTAGTGTTCCATCCGTTTTAACGTTTTACAAACTGTACAATTCTGGTAAACCTTTCTAGGTTCTTCCTGTCTCATAGCAAGCCTTATCACAAAATAATATTTGGCTCATTTGTTAGAATACTCGGTCTCAGTAGTTGAAGACAGACAGCCCATTCTCTTGTGAAATTGCAACACCTTATAACTGAGCATATATTTATCTGAGCATTTTTGTGGTCCTTTGACAAACTTTTGGTTTTCAAAACTTTAAAAAACAATACATCTTTGTTGCGTGTTGAGGGGAAAGTATCAGTGCTTAAAATAATTGGTGACATCACTGTTGTTTTTCATTTTCCTGCTGGTAAGACTTGCCTTATTTAACACATTTTAATCAACGGTGAGCTCAAGATACCATTGTAAACAGAGAAGTTTATGGAACTCTTCAATAAAACTTTGTTCCAATCAGTTTTAGTTATTATGATCCTATGGTTCGTTTCTGTATTTTAGAAATGCACACTGTTAGTTTCTTAAGCTGCCTTTCTGCCTTCCTTCTTATTTCTTCTGGATTCTCTTCATCCTCTTCGTATGTATCTCTTTTCCTTGGTAACTGGAACTTGAAGCTACTTATGCTAAATAAGTGGATGTATCTTTATGTGCATTTTGCACATTTTCAATTTTGTAAGACCAGGATGATGATGGGTCATTTACTATTAGATGCAAATCCAACTCAATTATACAAAATAACAATCTCTTACCTAAGTTTTACCCATTACCTGTTGCCATCCAGTCGATCTGACTCACTTTATAATTTTCAAGTCACGCTCACATGTATTACCTCACTGGGTGCAATAATTGAGGTTAGGACTTCAGGCTCAGGCTCTATGCAGACCTGGGGTTTGAACCCAGGGTTGCCAATTACTAGTAGTCTGACTTTGGATAAGTCATTTAGTTTTTCTTCACTCCAACGTCCTCATCTATAAAGTGGAGCTAATAATAATACTGCCTGAAAGGGCTGTTGTACAATTAAATGACACTATGCATACAGTTTCTAGCTCAATATTTGGTGCGTATTAAGTGCTCAAATATTTTTAGGTAGGGGAGGTGGGGCTTAGCAGCCTTGTGGCAAGAAGGACAAACACTATCTCCATTTTGAAAGTATCAGCATTCCAGCCCGGACGGATTAATTGAGTTACCCAAGGCTATACAGCTAATTAATGGCAGAGTCAGGTAACCCCCAA